>NW_007253382.1:331861-361705 GCF_000164805.1 Carlito syrichta
TTGTAGAGACGAGGTCTTGCCATGTTGCCCAGGCCGGTCTCGAACCCCTGAGCTCAGGCAGTCCTCTTGCCTCCATCTCCCAAAGTGCTGGGATTACAGGCTTAAGCCACCGTACCTGGCTATTTTTAATTTTTTTTACAAAGTCTCAATCTGTCATCCAGACTGGAGTGCAGAGGTGTAATTGTAACTCACTGTAACCTCCAACTCCTGGGCACATGTGATACTCCCACTTCAGCCTCCTAAAGCACTGGCATTATAGGCTTGAGCTACTGCACTTGGACTAGACAGTCTTTTATATATCATAATGCTCTTATCACACTAACAAAATTCACAATGATTCCTTAATACCATATAATAGCCAGTCTATATTTAAATTTTTATAATTGTTTTCAGGATATATTTGATCGATTTTTTTTTTTTTTTTTTTTTTTTGAGTCAGAGTCTCACTGTCCCCCAGGCTGGAATACTGTGGCACGCTCATGGCCACCGCAGCCTCGACCTCCTGGGCTCAGGTGATCCTTCGCCTCAGCCTTCCAAGTAGTTGGAACTACAGGTATGTGCCACCACGCCTGGCTAATTTTTTGATTTATTGTAGAGATGAGGTCTTGCCATGTTGCTCAGGCTAGTCTCAAACTCCTGTGCTCAGGCAATCCTGTCACCTCCACCTTCCAAAGTGCTGGGATTACAGGCTTAAGCCACCATGCTGGGCTGATTTTTTTCTTTTTTAATGAATTAGGATTTACAGTTTCCTGCATTGCATTCAGTTTTTTTTTAAGTCTCTTTTAATCTACAAAGCTCACCTCTTTCTCATAACACTGAGTTTTTAAGGAGGTAAGAGTAGTTATCTTACATAACATTCTACATCCTGGATTCATTTGTGTTCTTCTGGTGATGTTTTACATAGTCTATCCCTAATATTCCCTTTAAACTAGATATTAGATCTAGAGGCTTGACTAGATTGTATAAAACAATTTTGGCAAGAATACTTCACACATGATACAGTACATAAATAGATATTTACTAAATGAATCTAGAATGAACCTAGATTGGCAATCCTTATATTTAGATTTTTAAGTTAGGTCTGACCTAGGATATAGCTTGGGAACAAAAACAGTATGGGCTCTTATTAGAAAACCATTTCTACTGGGCGTGGTGGCTCATACCTGTAATCCCAGCACTTTGAGAGACCAAGGCAAGAGGATTGCCTGGACCCAGGGATTCGACCAGTCTGGGCAACTTGGCGAGACCTCATCTCTGCAATAAATCAAAAAATGAGCCAGATGTGGTGGCACTCGCCTTTGGTTCCAACTACTTGGAAGACTGAGGCAGAAGGATCACCTGATCAGCAGGTCAAGGCTGTGGTGGCCATGAGCATGCCACTGCACTCCAGCCTGGGTGACAAGTGAGACTCTGACTTGGAAAAACAAAAGGAAAACCATTTCTGGCTGGATGCAGTGATTCATGCTTGTAATCCTAGCACTTTGGGAGACTAAGTTGCAAGGGTTGCTTGAGGCCAGAGGTTCAAGACAAGCCTGTGCAACATAGCCAGACCCTGTCTCTACAAAAAATAAAAGTAACTGGGCATGGTGGCACATACTTGTAGTTCCAGCTGCAAGGGAAGCTCAGGAGTTAGAGGCTGCAGTACCACTATACTACAGTCTGGGTGACAAAGCAAGACCCTGTCTCTAAAAAATTTTTAAAAAGAAAAGAAAACTGTTTCCTCCTCCTTCAGGCCAAAACTCATCTGGATATCTTTAACTATTCTCTTTCTCTGTTTGCTTTTTTTTTTTTCCCCAGGATCCCAGCTGGCTACTGCTTTGTAGAATTCGCAGATTTGGCCACAGCTGAGAAGTGTTTACATAAAATTAATGGGAAACCCCTGCCAGGAGCCACACCTGTAAGGACACTTAGATACTGATGATGTTGCCATTTTTATTGTAATTGATTACTACCATGTGTTGAATCCCTACTGTATACTTACATCATTGTATTTAATCCTATAACAACCCTGTCCAATAGGCATTGTTATCTTTGACAGCCCAGGAAACTGAAGCTCAGGGAAGTGAAATAACTTGCCCAAGGCAACACAGGTAGTAAGTGGCAGAGCCAGGATTCAAACTGAAGATTGGTTGCCTCCAAAATCCATGCCCTTCCCACTCTGCATCACTGCCTCCATAACGGAAGACTTGAAACTCTAGACCTCTTGCCTGATTGAGAAACTAGGACAGGCTGGCAGCAGTGAGGACACGTTTCAAGAGAGTTACATTCTGCTCTTCCCACAGTTACTTAGCTTACAGCTGCACCAGCTGGCACACCTGGGCTCATAGAACCATGGAGCTGGCGGTGCCCTTAGCCATCATCCGTGCAACCCCCTCATTTTATACAGGAGAGAAAGCTGAGGCTTAGAGAGGGGGAGATGTTTTGGCCAAGGTAATTTATTTCAGTTTTTTTCAAATATTGTTTGACTCTTGAAACACCTTTCTCTGTTTTAGTTTGTTTGTTTTTAAATTTCCAGGCAAAACGTTTTAAACTGAACTATGCCACTTATGGAAAACAACCAGATAACAGGTATGTACCAAGTGATGTCTAGACAGAGGAGATGTGTTACTGTGCCTGTCACCACCAGAAAGGAGAATAGGGAGCCAAGTTTGGGTGCACTTTCTACCCCCTCATTGCACTCCACCAAGGAAGACTCCCTCACTTCCTCGCTGGTGGGCCTTCCCAGTGTGCTTCACGCAAGACCATGTCTTTTTTTTTTCTAACTTGTTGAGACCTCATCTCTACAATAAATTAAAAAAATTCAGCCGGGCGTGGTAGCGCATGCCTGTAATTCCGGCTACTCGGAAGGCTGAGGCGGAAGGATCACCGGAGTCCAGCAGGTCAAGGCTGCGGTAGCCGGGAGCGGCCACTGCACTCCAGTCTGGGCGACAGAGTGAGACTCCAACTCAAAAAAAAAAAAAATCTTTTTTAAAGATGTGGGAAGGCCCACGTCTTTTCTTTCTTTTTCTTTTTCTTTTTTTGAGTTGGAATCTCACTCAGTCACCCAGGCTGGAGTGCAGTGGCATGTTCCCAGCCACCACAGCCTCTACCTGCTGGGCTCAGGCGATCCTTCTGCCTCAGCCTTCTAAGTAGGTGGAGCTACAGGCACGTGCCACCATGCACGGCTAATTTTTTGATTTATTGTAGCAATGAGGTCTCGCAAAGTTGCCCAGGCTGGTCTCGAACCTGTGGGCTCAGGTGATCCTCTCACCTTGGCCTCCCAGAGTGCTGTGAGCCACCGTACCAGCCTCAGCAGTCTTTTCTATATTTGGTACCACCCCTGTTACTCTTGTTAAGATTTTATTCAATGAGAGTTGATCTGTTGTAGCAACATAAATTGGCATTTCGGGTTGCTGTTTTAAAGCTTCAAAACAGGCGGGGAGGCATGGTAGCTCACACTTATAATCCCAGCACTTTGAGAGGCTGAGGTGAGAGGATTGCCTGAGCTCATGGGTTCGAGACCAGCCTAGGCAACATGGCAAGACCTCATCTCTACAATAAATTTAAAAATTAGCTGGACATGGTGGCATGTGCCTGTAGTTCCAGCTACTTGGAAGGGTGAGGTGGAAGGATCGTCTGAGCCCAGCAGGTCGAGGCTGCGGTGACTGTGAGCATGCCACTGCACTCCAGCCTGGGTGACAGAGTGAGATTCTAACTCAAAAAAAAAAAATCAACTGGGCACGGTGGCTCATGCCTGTAATCCCAGGACTTTGGGAGGCTGAGGTGAGAGGATTGCCTTATCCCATGGGTTTGAGACCAGCCTGGGGAACTTGGCGAGACCTCATCTCTACAATAAATCAAAAAGTTGGCCAGGCATGGTGGCATGTGCCTGTAGTTCCAGCTACTTGGAAGGCTGAAGTGGAAGGATCGCCTGAGCCCAGCAGGTCGAGGATGTGGTGGCTATGAGCATGCCACTGCACTCCAGCCTGGGCGACAGAGTGATACTCCAATTCAGAAAGAAAAAAAAAAAAGCTTTAAAACAATGTATCAAAAGCTTTATAAAGGTTTGTACCCATTGACCCGATGATTTTACTTGTCAGGATTTATTCATAGATGTGTGCAAAGATTCGCTTTGAACATGTTGGTTAAAGTATTATGTGTAGTGGAGAAGTTGGGGAAAACCAAATAACCCAGTAGGGAAGTGGTTAAATTATAACCTGTTCATTAATTGGAATGGAATGTATCCATTAATAAGTAACATTGCAGAACACTGACATGTCAGGATGTTAAAAGTTTGAGAATGGGAGAAACAAGACATAAGGAATTGTATCCAATTTTTGTAAATTCTGAAGAAAAGCCTTAGGGGAATAAAGAGACAGGTATATATTAGATCATTAATACATTGAGTGGGTAATTTTATTTTTTTGTGAGCTTTTGTATATTCTGATTTTATACAAGAAATATATATCATACTTGAAATTAGAAAATAATAACAAAGGTTTACTTGTTCATTTACTTGAATAGAATTGATCTCCTTGAACAAGGATTGGCAAATTTGGGCCTGATGTTTATCACCCATGAGCTAGAAGTGGTTTTTATTTTTTGTTTTTTTTTTGTTTTTTTTTTTTAGTTGGAGTCTCACTCTGTCACCCAGGCTGGAGTGCAGTGGCACACCCACGGCCACCCCAGCGTCAACCTACTGGGCTCTGGCAATCCTTCCACCTCAGTCTTCCAGCTAGCTCTAGCTAGCCGGAGCTACAGGCATGTACTACCATGCCCAGCTAATTTTTTTATTTGTTGTAGAGACAAGGTCTCACCATGTTGCCCAGGCTGGTCTCAAACCCCGGAGCTCAGGCAATCCTCTCACCTCGGACTCACAAAGTGCTGGGATTATAGGCTTGAGCCACCACACCCAGCCTTGAAGTGGTTTTTAAGAAAACATGACAGCTGGTCTTGGTGGCTCATGCCTGTAATCCCAGCACTTTGGGAGACAGAAGCAAGAGGACTGCCTGAGCCCAATGGTTAGAGACCAGCCTGGGCAGCTTGGCAAGACCTCGTCTCTACAATAAATAAAAAAAATTAGCTGCGTGTGGTGGCATGTGCCTGTAGTACCAGCTAGTCAGGAGGCTGAGGCAGAAGGATTGTCTGAGCACAGCTAGCAGTGAGCGTGCCACTGCACTCTAGCCTAGGTGACAGAATGGGACTCTGACTCAGAAAAAAAGAAAACATTACAGAGACCATAGGTTCCCAAACAAAACCTAAAATATTTGCTGTCTGACATATGCAGATAAAGTTTGTTGACCTCTGTTCTCAAAGTTTGAGGATTGAGGATTTTATTTTAGGCTTTATTTTTAATTTTATTTTATTATTATTTTTGAGTCATGGTCTCACTCTGTCACCTAAGTTGGATTACAGTGGCACAATCATGGCTCACCACAGCCTTAGCCTCCTGGGCTCAGGTAGTCCTCCTGCCTCAGCCTCCCAAAGTGCTAGGATCACAGGTATGAGCCACTGCTCCTGGCCGATTTAATTTTAGGCTTCAGATTCATAGGAAATAAGGTCTAGTTTTTATTCTCTCTGTCTTTTAACATTTGTATTTAAAATATACTGTGAGCCAGCCCAGCAGCTCACACCTATAATCTCAGCATTTTGAGATGCTGGGGCAAGAGGACTGCTTGAGCCCAGGAATTTGAGACCAGCCTAGGCAACATAGTGAGACCTCATTTCAATAAAAAATTAAAATAAAAAGATTAACTGGGTGTGGTGGCACGCACCTATAGTCCCAGCTACTCAGGAGGCTGAGGCAGAAGGATTACCTGAGCCTAGGAGTTCAAGGCTGTGGTGAGCCATGATCACACCACTGCACTCCAGCCTGAGTGTCAGAGTAAGACCCTGACTCAAAAATAAAATGTGCAACGAATGCAGAATGCCTAGTTTTATCTTTTTAGTGCCTCAGAGATGCATCTTTGACCCCATCCCCTCATCTGCACTCATGTAATACTTGAAGCCAACTTTGTGAAGTAGGTGAGGGATTGGTGGCAGGGACTATTCCAATAAGGCTTCTACCAGAACTGCTGTAATGAAACAAAGTAGAGCCTGGTTAAGTAGACCCATCAGATGCGTTGTTCCTTAAGAAGCCAAGAAGGGGTTTACCTGGAATGTGGGAAGAGCTCTTCAGAACAGAGTTTTTTGTCTTTTATCTCTGAGTCCTGTTTTTCTCTCCTCTCAGCCCTGAATACTCCCTCTTTGTGGGGGACCTGACCCCTGACGTGGACGATGGCATGCTGTATGAATTCTTCGTCAAAGTCTATCCCTCCTGTCGAGGAGGCAAAGTGGTTTTGGACCAGACAGGCATGTCTAAGTAAGACCGTATGCATTATCGATGCCTACTCTGGGAGTTTCATCCTGCTCTTCTGGGTGGAGATGTTTTAGAGAGACCATGTAGCCTGGTGGTTAAGAGCGCAGCTAAACTGCCTTGTATGAACCCCAACTCTGGTACTATTTAGGATAATACAGTGGACAAGTTACTGAGCCTTTCTGACCCTTCAGCCCCATCTATAAAATGGGGCTGGTTAATAGCAGCTGCTAATGGGATTGATGTAGGATTAAAAGATATAAATAAGTCTCAACCAAAATGCTTTATAGATGTTGGCTATTTTGTTTGTTATTGCTACTGAACCTTTTTTAAGTTAATTAATTTTTTTTTATTTTTTAGAGATGAGGTCTTGCTATGTTGCCTAGGATGGTCTCAAACTCCTGGGCTCAAGTAATCCTCCTCCCTTGATCTCCCAAAGTGCTGGGATTACAGGTGTAAGTCAGCACGCCCCAACCTTTTTTTGGGGGGCGGGGGGAGCCTATTGGTATAGTTAGAAGTTTTCCACTTCAAAAATGGAAAAACCTCAAGAAAAGCTTTTTTTTTTTTTTTTGAGTTGGAGTCTCACTCCGTCGCCCAGGCAGGAGTACAGTGCAGTGGCACACTCACGGCCACTGCAGCCTTGAACTGCTAGGCTCCGGCGATCCTTCTGCCTCAGCCTTCCAAGTATCTGGAACTACAGGCACACAAAACCATTCCTGGCTGATTTTTTTTATTTATTGTAGAGATGATGTCTCACCAAATTGCCCAGACTGGTCTCAAACCTGTAGGCTTAGATAATAATGGCTCACTGCAGCCTCAAATTCCTAGGCTCAAACAGTTCTACCATCTCTGCCTTCTCAGTAGCTGGTACTATAGGCCCGTGCTACCATGCCCATGCTTGGCTCGTTTTTAGAGAGAGAGTCTGGCTATATTGCCCAGACTGGTCTCCAACTCCTCAACTTAAGCAATCCTCCTACCTCAGCCTCCTGAGTAGCTGGAATTACAACTGTGAGCCACCATGCCCTGCCTGGGCAGGTTATTAGACCTCTCTTAACTTTAAATACCTCTTCAACAAAATGTAGATACCACCTTCATGATAGTTAGACAGGTTGATCCTGAGAAAATACTCAGCACAATGCCTGAGAAACAAGTGTTTATTAAATGTTAGCTAGCAGTAATTTAGCCCCCAGCTAGAATATGAGCTTAGGAAAGCAGGCACCTTGTCTGTTTGTGATTGCTACATCAGGTGCCTAGAACAACAGTGTCTGGCATACAGGCACATTCTGTAACTATTTGCTAAATGAACTTTTTCAACTGTTAATACTACCTCTACTACCATAATGATGAGGGTAATGATAGTAGTTGTTTTTCAGTAGATTGTTGTGGATGCTCTGGTTAGGGAAGGACCCTATGGATGATGGTGTTGAGGAAAATGGTAAACAGAAAGTGGAAATTTCTACAGATCTCATGGTCATCCTGGGCTTGAATCCTGACACTACCTTGTGGACACCTTCCCTGATGAGGCTGCCATCCCTTCCTCTAGTTTGATGAACTGTCTCTCTCCTCTTAGCCCATTTCCTTTCTTACTCTTTCTTCTTTTCCATTCCTCCATTCTTAGACTTCTATCACATTTGTGATCTAAATAGTATGTTGTTATTTTTTTCCTGCAGGGGTTATGGTTTTGTGAAATTCACAGATGAATTGGAGCAGAAGCGAGCCCTGACGGAGTGCCAGGGGGCAGTAGGATTGGGGTCCAAACCTGTGCGACTGAGCGTGGCAATCCCTAAAGCGTGAGTCCTGCAGGGGTGTTAGATGGCCTCAGACTCCACCCTGAACATTCTTCATCCATTTGCTGAAAATCAGGGCATCCACATGATGGTGCGAGACTGCAGGGGGATTCAGTTCAAGCCACAAGTACTGAAAACCTGCTGTTTGCCAGGCTGTGTGCTGCATATTACAGATGAATTAGCTTAACCCGCCCCTCTAGAAGCTCGTAGTTTGCGATAGAGCTATGATTGGGAGAGGCAGTACATTTAGGCGATGCTTGTGGCAACATTGGAAAAGCTATTTGGCTATACATATGTGATGTCCCTGCTCATTACCCAGTAGTGCCACTGTTGGGAACTTATCCATAGAATTAATAAGGATTAGGCCAGACACAGTGGCGCACGCCTGTAATCCCAGCACTCTGGGAGGCTGAGGCAGAAGAATAGCTTGAGCCCAGGAGTTCAAGATCAGCCTGGAAAATACACCGAAACCTTGTCTCCACAAAAATAAAAAAAATAAAGAATTAGCCAGGCATGGTGGTACACACCTGTAGTTCCAGCTAGTTGAGAGACTGAGGCAGAAGGATCGCCTGAGCTCAGAAGGTCAAGGCTGCAGTGAGCTGTGATCATGTCACTGCACTCCAACCTGGACAACAACAGTGAGACTCTGACTCAAATAAATAAGCAAAACAAATATTTACCAAAAGGAAAAAAAAATTTACCCTTATTTATATTAAAGAAGCCTACAACCTTCCTGTGAATATTCCTTGCTGCTGAAATGGGTAAGATTTAATGTTCCACACAATCTATAGAACATTTTATGCATCACTATTACACCTGTCATGCTAGGTACAAAAACCTTCTTCCTTACGACTCCAAGCATGTTTCTCCTGCAGATGCAAGACAGCTTTTCTCTGAATAGCATCTTTTATTCTGTAGCCAAATTAATAATTCTCAACTGGGGGTGATTTTGCCCCCCAGGAGACCTGGGCAGTATCTGGAGCTGTTTTGGTTATCTCAACTGAGGATGTGCTTTTGGCATCTAATGTGTAGCAGCCAGAGATACTGCTAAACATCCTGCCATGTATAGGACAGCCCCCACAACAAGGAATTGTGTGACAATCCACCGCACCATGTCAGTGGTATCAAGGCTGAGAAACTACACCAAAAGTACAAGAATAGCTGAACTCTTAGGGTTGAGCTTTCGATGCTCTTTTTTTTTGAGTTGGAGTCTCATTCTGTCGCCCAGGCTGGAGGACAGTGGCATACTCACAGCCACCCCAGCGTTGACCTGCTGGGCTCCGGCGATCCTTCCCCCACAGCCTTCCAAGGAGCCAGAACTTCAGGTGCACACTACCACGCCTGACTAATTTTTAAAATTTACTAAGAGATGAGGGCTTGCCAAGTGGCCTGGGCTGGTCTTGAACCCGTGGACTCAGGCAATCCAC
Organism: Carlito syrichta; assembly: GCF_000164805.1. NCBI lineage: Eukaryota > Metazoa > Chordata > Mammalia > Primates > Tarsiidae > Carlito > Carlito syrichta. The sequence goes on from NW_007253382.1 coordinate 341,410, forward strand.
TCACCTCGGCCTCCCAAAGTGCTGAGATTACAGGCTGAGCTACCGAGCCCAGCCAAATAATGATATATTTATTTATTGCATCGGGATGTTGTGAGGATTAAATGAACTAGTCTGCAAAAACTCTTAGGATAGCCTCTGGCCACATAGGCAGTGTTCTGGAAATGTTGACCTGCAGTTGTTTATTTATTTACTTACTTATTTTTGAGAAAATAGGATTTATTAAGAAGACAGAAAAACTTTCAAGCAGAGGGGGGCCTGAAAGAGGGTTGTCGTGTTTATTTTTGTTTCTTCATTTAAGGAGCCGTGTAAAGCCAGTGGAATATAGTCAGATGTACAGTTACAGCTACAACCAGTATTACCAGCAGTACCAGAACTACTATGCCCAGTGGGGCTATGACCAGAACACAGGCAGCTACAGCTACAGCTACCCCCAGTATGGCTATACCCAGAGCACCATGCAGGTACTGTGACGTGGCAGGTCTGACCCTCTTGGGTTATGTCTCTCCTCTAGAAATGGGTCATTTTTCCAGGATGGGATTGGCAAGGATGGGGGCTTGGGCTTCAGAAAAATGGGAAAGCTGAAGGAACCTAGGGCCCCTTGTTAAAAATAAGCCCTTGTCCTGCAGTGGCCATGAGTGTGCCACTGTACTCCAACCTTGGTGACAGAATGAGACTCCGACTCAAAAAAAAAGAATAAGCCATCATGGTCATGGGCCAAGATTTCACCATGCGGCTCACCCACCCTTCTGCTCTCTTGGCAGACATATGAAGAAGTTGGAGATGATGCGTTGGAAGGTAAGGAATTGTTCATTCATTCATTCCTCTGTCAACCATTATAAAGTGATTGCTTTGTGGCTGGCACTGTGCCCTCAGCCAGATGCTGAAGGAAGGCAAGGTAAATTCTGCTCTGGAAGAACTTAATTTACATTCTAGTGAGAGAGCCAGATGCATGCATAATTACAGATTATGTGTCACAGATATGAGTGCAGATCCCAGAGAGCCTGGGATGAGCAACTCCCAGGGAAGCCCATCACTCCCAGGATACGTGGCATTCTACCCAAATGTGGGTCTCTAATAACAATACTGTTACCTTGGCCAGATGTAGTGGCTCATGCTTGTAATCCCAGCACTTTGGGGGCTGAAGCAGAAGGATTGCTTGAGATTGGCCTAGGCAACACAGCAAGACCTGGTCTCAACAAAATAATTTTAAAATTAGCCAGGTAGGCTGAGTGTGGTGGCTTAGCCTGTAATCCCAGCACTTTGGGAGGCCAAGGCAAGAGGATTGCCTGAGCCTGGAGGTTCGAGACCAACCTGGGCAACTTGGTGAGACCTCATCTCTACAGTAAATCACAAAATTAGCTGGGTGTGGTGGCATATGTCTATAATTCCAGCTACTTGAAAGGCTGGGGTGGTGGCCGGGCTTGGTGGCTCAGCCTGTAATCTCACGCTTTGGGAGGCTGAGGTGAGTGGACTGCCTGAGCCCGCGGGTTCAAGACCCGCCTGGGCAACTTGGCCTGAACTCATCTCTACAATAAACCAAAAAGTAGCCGGGTGTAGTAGCACGCACCTGTAGTTCCAGCTACTTGGAAGGCTGAGGCGGAAGGATCGCCAGAATCCAGCAGGCTGAGGCGGCGGTGGCTGGGTGCGTGCCACTGCCCTCCAGTCTGAGCGACAGAGTGAGACTCCAACTCAAAAAAAAAAAAAGAAAGAAAGGCTGAGGTGGAAGGATTGCCTGAGCCCAGCAGTCGAGGTTGCGATGGTCGAGAGCATGCCACTGCACTCCAGCCTGGGCGACAGAGTAAGACTCTGACTCAATAAGTAAATTAATTGATTAATTAATTTAATTAAAAATAGAAAAATAAGCCGGGCTCGGTGGCTCAGCCTGTAATCCCGCACCTTTGGGAGGCTGAGATGAGTGGATTGCCTGAGCCTGTGGGTTCGAGACCCGCCTGGGCAACTTGGTGAGACCTCATCTCTACAATAAATCAAAAAATTAGCCAGGCGTGGTACGGGCACCTGTAGTTCCAGCTACTTGGAAGGCTAAGACGGAAGGATCGCTGGAGCCCAGCAGGTTGAGGCTGTGGTGGCCGGGAGCGGCCACTGCACTCCAGTCTGGGTGACAGAGTGAGACTCCAACTCAAAAAACAAAAAAATAGAAAAATAAATAGTATGATTACCTTGTGTTTGTTTCAGTTTATAAAATTCACTTTTTAAATTTTATTTTTATTTTCTTTTTAATTTTTTTATTTTTAAAGATGTGGAGTACAATTCAAGGTTAGGTATACAATTTTTCATTATGCAGGTACTCTTGTTGATGAGCTGTGCCTCCCCACACCAGCAGTTTCCCACTACTGCCAATGAGTGAGCCACGCACCTGGGTTATTTTGTATTTCATGTTTTACTTTTTTCTGTCCTTTAGTATATTTTAAGTTACATGTTTTTTGCTGGGCATATGGCTCATTCCTGTAATCCCAGTGCTTTCAGAGGCCAAGATGGGAGGATGGCTTGAGCCCAGGAATTTGAGACCAGCCTGGGCAACACAGTAAAAAACTATCTCTACAAAAAATAAAAAACGTAGCCAGGCATGTAGTTTGCAATGTAGTCCCAGCTACTTGGGAGACTAAGGTAAAAGGATCACTTGAGCTCAGAGGTTTGAGACTGCGGTGAGCTATGATCATGCCACTGCACTCTGGGCAGCAGAGTGAGACACTGCCTCTAAATGATAAATAAGGCTGACCTGGGGGGCTCAAGCCTGTAATCCCAGGACTATGGGAGGCTGAGGTAAGAGAGTTGCCTGAGTCCAGGGGTTCAAGACAAACCTGGGCAACTTGATGAGACCTCGTCTCTACAAAAAAATTTTAAAAATTAGCCGGGCATGGTAACCCGTGCCTGTAGTTCCAGCTACTTGGAAGGCTGAGATGAAAGGATCACCTGAGCCTAGCAGGTTGAGGCTGTGGTGGCCATGAGCATGCCACTGCACTCCAGCCTGGGTGACAGAGTGAGACTCCAACACAAAATAAATGAATAAATAACCTGTTCACATGATTTTCAATGAATAGAACTGAAAATATGGAAAATACTCCTGGGCTTAAGCGATCCACTTGCCTGAACCTTAGTAAGTGCTGGCCTTACAGACACAAGCCACTGTACCCAGACTCAAATGAGATATTAATAGTTCTTTTTTTTTTAATAGTTCTTAAAACATTCCCTTAGGTTTTAGAAAATTAGGAAAAACAACTTTTTTTTTTTAGTCAAAGTCTCACTGTGTCACCCAGGCTGGAGTGTAGTGGCACTCTCATGGCCACCGCAGGCTCATGAGCCACTGCTCCTGGCCTAACATTGTTTTATTTTTGTTGGCTGAATAGTATTTTATAGTGTATATATACCACATATGCATTATTCACTGATCAGTGGATGGGCATTTAGGTTGATTCCACATCTTTGCAATTGTGAATTGTTCTTTGATGAACATGCCAGTACAGGTGTCATTTTTTTTTTTTTTAATTTTTACATTGACCTCCCAACTAAAATTTTCTTTTTTTTTTTTTTTTGAGTTGGAGTCTCACTCTGTCGCCCAGACTGGAGTGCAGTGACCGCAGCCTCGACCTGCTGGGCTCTGGTGATCCTTCCATCTCAGCCTTCCAAGTAGCTGGAACTACAGGCACGCGCTACCACACCCTGCTAATTTTTTATTTATTGAGGTCTCGCCAAGTTGCCCGGGCAGGTCTTGAACCCATGGACTCAGGCAATCCACTCACCTCGGCCTCCCAAAGGCGCGAGATTACAGGCTGAGCCACCGAGCCCGGCTCCAACTAAATTTTTTATTTTTTGTTGTGATGAGGTCTTGCTTTGTTGTATAGCCTGGTCTCAAACTCCTGGCTCAAGCAATCCTTCTTACCTCGGCTTCCCAAAGTGCTGGGATTATAGGCATGAGCCACCACACCTGGTCTGTGATACTTTTTTTTTTTTTTGAGTCAGAGTCTCACTCTGTTGCAAAGGCTGGAGTGCAGTGGCATGCTCACAGCCACCGCAGCCTCAACCTGCTGGGCTCAGATGATCCTTCTGCCTCAGGTTTCCAAGTAGCTGGAACTGCAGGCACACGCTACCATAAATTTTTTTATTTATTGTAGAGATGAGGTCTCACCATGTTGCCCAGGCTGGTCTGGAACCCGTGAGCTTAGGCAATCCACTCACCTCGGCATCCCAAAGTGCTAAGATGATAGGTGTGAGACATTGCGCCCAGCTGATATTCTTTTTAAAGAATCATTTACTAGCCGGGCATGGTGACGTGAGTCTGTAGTTCCAGCTGAGGTGGAAGGATTGCCAGAACCCAGCAGGTTGAGGCTGTGGTGGCCGTGTACTCCAGCCTGGGCAATAGGAGTGAGACTCCAACTAAAAAATAAATAAAAATTAGAAAAAAATAAAGAGTCATTTACTTGTGCTATTTTTTTTTTTTTTTTTTGAGTTGGAATCTTACTCTGTCGCCCAGGCTGGAGTGCAGTAGCACACTCCCGGTTACTACAACCTTGACCTGCTGGGCTCCAATGATCCTTCTGCCTCAGCCTTCCGAGTAGCCAGAACTACAGGCGCGTGCTACCATGCCTGGCTAATTTTTTTTATTTATTGTAGAGATGAGGTCTCGCCAAGTTGCCCAGGTGGGTCTCGAACCCACGGGCTCAGTCAATCCAGTCGCCTTGGTCTCCCAAAGTGCTGGGATTACAAATTGAACCACCGAGCCCAGCCACTTGTGCTATTTTTAATATTTTTTTTTTTCCAGTTGGAGTCTTACTCTGTCACCCAGGCTGGAGTGCAGTGGCATGCTCACAGCCACCGCAGCCTTGACCTGCTGAACTCAGGCAATACTTCCACCTCAGCCTTCCAAGTAGCTAGAACTACAGATGCATGCCACCATGCCTGGCTAGTTTTGCCCAGGCTGGTCTCAAACTCCCAGGTTCAGGCAGTTCTCTCACCTGAGCCTCCCAAATTGCTGAGATTACAGGCTGAGCCACTACACCCGGATTTTTTATTTTTTTTGAGTCAGAGTCTCACTCTGTCAGCAAGGTTGGTGGGCAGTGACACACTCACAGCCACCATAGCCTCAACCTGCTAGGCTCAGGCAATTCTTCCACTTAAGCCTTCCAAGGCTGGAACCACAGGTGTGGGCCATCACATCTGACTAATTTTTTTTTTTTTAATTGTAGTGATGAGGTCTTGCCAAGTTGCCCGGCTGGTCTGGAATCCATAGGTAGGCTCAAGCAATTCTCTCCCCTGGGCCTCCCAAAGTGCTGGAATTATAGGTATGAGCTGCCACACCCAGCCTTACTTTTTTGTTTGTTTGTTTGCTAGTTTATTGTAGAGAGGAGATGGTGCCAGTTTTCCCAGGCTGGTCTCAAACCCATGGACTCAGGCAATCCTCTCTTCTCTGCCTCCCAAAGTGCTAGGATTGCAGATGTGAGCTACCACACCTGGTTAGGAAAAACAATTTTAAAAAATTTTTATTTTATTTATGTATGTATTTATTTATTTTTAAATTAGAGTCTTACTCTGTTGCCCAGGCTGGAGTGCAGTGGCATGCTCATACCACTGCAGTCTTGGCATGCTGGACTCAAACAATCCTGCCTCAGCCTTTGAGTAACTGGAACTACAGGCACACATCACCATGCCTGTCCAATTTTTTTGATTATTGTAGAGACGAGGTCTCACCATGTTGCCTAGGCAGGTCTTGAACCCATGAGTTCTAGGAATCCTCTTGCCTTCACCTCCCAAAGTGCTGGGATTATGGGCGTGAGCTATCATGCCCAACCAGACATTGATTTCTAAGTAAGGAAAAAATTTGCTTAAGGTACAGAAGGACTCAGAGCATTAAATTAGTCTATTTTGAGGATTATTCTTCAAGAGAAAGTCATAGAAAAAATTATGTTCTGTCAGCAAAATGTCCTTTAAAAGACACAGTTTGCCAGGTACAAGGCAGTGCTCATACATACAAATGGTATGTTTAAAGTAAATAATTTGAGCCGGGTTCAGTGGCTCAGTCTGTAATCCTGCACTTTGGGAAGCTGAGGTGAGTGGATTGCCTGAGCCCGCGGGTTCAAGACCCGCCTGGGCAACTTGGCGAGACCTCATCTCTACAATAAATCAAAAATTAGCTGGGCATGGTAGCATGCACCTGTGGTTCCAGCTACTTGGAAGGCTGAGGCGGAAGGATTGCCAGAGCCCAGCAGGTCGAGGCTGCAGTGGCCAGGAGCGTGCCACTGCACTCTAGTCTGGGCGACAAAGTGAGACTCCAACTCAAAAAATAAAATAAAATAATGAATAAATAAATAAATAATTTGGCCACTGCCTTGTTAAGCTATGGTGTGGCCATGTGCTCTTTGAGCTATGGCCAGGCCATGTTTCCTAGCTTTGGCCCTCTCCCCTACCTTGGGGAGGCGAATCACCTCTTTCTCTTTCCTCTAATTTACTTTCTAAATAAACTGTATTTTCTAATCTTAAATAAACAAATAAAATAACAAGAAACACAAATGGCCTGTAAAACCACAAGAAGAAAAATGTCAGCCGGGCTCGGTGGCTCAGCCTGTAATCCCATGCTTTGGGAGGCTGAGGTGAGTGGATTGCCTGAGCCCGTGGGTTCGAGACCTGCCTGAGCAACTTGGCAAGACCTCATCTCTACAATAAATCAAAAAAAAATTAGCCGGGTGTCGTAGCGCGCGCTTATAGTTCCAGCTACTTGGAAGGCTGAGGCGTAAGGATTGCCGGAGCCCAGCAGGTCGAGGTTGCGGTGGCCGGGAGCGGCCACTGCACTCCAGTCTGGGCAACAGAGTGAGACTCCAACTAAAAAAAAAAAAGAAAGAAAGAAAAGAAAAAAAGTCAGTAATCCCACCACTTCTGGAGGCGGTAGTGAGTGGATTGCCTGAGTCCAGGGGTTTGCGACCAGCCTGGGAAACTTGGTGAGACATCGTATGTACAATAAATCCATAAATAAATAATCCAGTGCCAGGCTCGGTGACTCAAGCCTATAATCCCAGCACTTTGGGAGGCCGAGGCAAGAGGATTGTCTGAGCTCAGGGGTTTGAGACCAGCCTGGGCAATTTGGTGAGACCTTGTCTTTACAGTAAAAAATAAGCTGGGTGTGGTAGTGTGTGCCTGTAGTTCCAACTACATGGAAAGCTGAGGCAGAAGGATCGCCTGAGCAGGTCAAGGCTGTTGGTGGCCATGAGCGTGCCACCAAACTCCATCCTGAGTGACAGAGTGAGGCTCCGACTCAAAAAAAAAAAAAAAAAAGAATCCTCGACTTTATGCAGTTACCATTGCATTATATTACTTCCCATTTGAACCTAATGACTACCCAGTGAACTGGGTGCAATATAGATTGTTTCCCTCCTTCAACTGTTCATTGTTTCCCTCCTTCAACTGTTCCTTGCCTTCAGTAGATCGTCCTCAGAGTAAGGCAGGATGCTTTATTGTCTGGCCTTGACTAAGCCCTCACTAATCTGTTGCTGTAAGCTGTTATCTATACAGAATGGAGTAACCAGACAGATTTCTTAGTGGTCTGCCTTTTTACAGATTCTATCTGGAACCTCTGTAAATGCTCAGAACTTAAATCTTATATTTAGATCAAAATTACAAGAGAAAGATCTCTCTGGTTGTACTTATGTAAAAAGATTCAGCACTGACTGGTTTTGAAAGAGAAGTAAGCAGGGCTCGGTGGTTGAACCTATAATCCTAGCACTTTGGGAGGTCAAGGCGAGTGGATTGCCTGTGCCTGCGGGTTCAAGACCAGCCTGGGCAACTTGGTGAGACCTCGTCTCTACAATAAATAAATAAAAATTAGCCAGGCATATTAGCATGTACCTATAATTCCGGCTACTTGGAAGGCTGAGGTGGAAGGATCACCAGAGCCCAGCAGATTGATGCTAGTGGCTGTGAGCGTGCCACTGCACTCCAGCCTCCAACTCAAAAAAAAAAAAAAAAGTGAAGTAGACCCTTGAGGATAGAAGAAAGCGGGAAATAATTTACACAAGAAACACAAATGGCCTGTAAATCGCAAGAAGAAAAAAGTTTAAACATACCATTTGTGTTAGGGGTCTTCAGAGAAACAAAAGATATGTGTATATGTTAACAGATTTATTTTAAGGAATTGAGTCATACAATTATGAGGTCTGGCATGTCTGAAATTTGTATGGCAGGTGGGCAGGCTAAAAGCCCAGACAGTAGTTGATGCAGTCATGAGCCTGGCATGTACAAGTTAGTAAGGCTGGCTACCTAAAGACTCGGGTAGGATTTCTGTTAGTCTCCAGGCAGAATTCCTTCTTCGAGAAAATCTCCTTTATTTAAAGTAAGCCAGGCCAGGCACAGTGGCTCTCGCCTGTAATCCCAGCACTTTGGGAGGCTGAGGTGAGAGGATTGCCTGAGTCCACAGGTTTGAGACCAACCTAGGCAACTTGATATGACTTCATCTCTACAATAAATCAAAAAATTAGCCAGGCATGGTGGCGCATGCCTATTATTCCAGCTACTTGGAAGGCTGAGGTGGAAGGATCACCTGAGCCCAGCAGGCCAAGGCTGCAGTGGCTGTGAGCGTGCCACTGCATTCTAGCCTGGGCGACAGAATGAGACTCCAACTCAAAAAATTAAAAAATAAAGTAGAAGCCAGGCTCGGTGACTCAGCCTGTAATCCCACACCTTTGGGAGGCTGAGGTGAGTGGATTGCCTGAGCCCGCAGGTTCGAGACCCGCCTGGGCAACTTGGCAAGACCTCATCTATACACTAAATCAAAAAATTAGCTGGGCATGGTAGTGCGTGCCTGTAGTTCCAGCTACTTGGAAAGCTGAAGCGGAAGGATCACCGGAGCCCAGCGGGTCGAGGCTGCAGTGGCCGGGAGTGGCCACTGCACTCCAGTCTGGGCGACAGAGTGAGACTCCAACTCAAAAAAATAAAAAAATAAAGTAGGTCGGGTGCAGTGGCTCATGCATATAATCCCAGCACTTTGGGAGGCTGAGATAAAAGGATTGCCTGAGCTCACGGGTTTGAGACCGGCCTGGGCTACTTGGCAAGACCTCATCTCTAAAAAATAAATAAATAAATAAGCTGATTACAGGTGTTAATTATATCTTCAAACTATCTTCACAGCAACATTTAAACTGATGTTTGACCAAACAACTAGTACCATCAGCCTAAGTTGAAACATAAGAAAATTTTTTTTACAAATACATCTTTTACTTATATAAGCACATAAAATTTAACCATCACAGTGTTTCTGTAAAAAAGTTAATTTAAGCTGGGCTCGGTGGCTCAGCCTGTAATCCCGCGCCTTGGGAGGCTGAGGTGAGTGGATTGCCTAAGCCCATGGGTTCAAGACCCACCTGGCGAGACCTCGTCTCTACAATAAATCAAAAAAAAAAAAATTAGCCAGCATGGTAGCGCGCGCCTGTAGTTCCAGCTACTTGGAAGGCTGAGGTGGAAGGATTGCCAGAGTCCAGCAGGTCGAGGCTGCGGTGGCTGGGAGCAGCCACTGCACTCCAGTCTGGGCGACAGAGTGAGACTCCAACTCAAAAAAAAAAAAAGTTAATTTATATCTTCTGAATCATTATTCTTGAAAGATTTTTATCCACAAATGACATTCATCAGTACAGATAAATATCCAGTAATGGAGGATTTATTAAGTAATGATAATTTGTTAAATAATGATAATAGAGCAACTCTCTTTCGGGTCCCCTTCCACTGTGGGAGCTTTTCTGTCTTCTTAATAAACTCCTGCTTTCTCACCAAAAATAAATAAATAAATAATGATAATGGTGGCCATTTTTTTAAAATCATGTTTTTTTCATACAAATCTGACATAGGAAAATGTTCTCAACGAGAAATAACCAAATATAAAACACGATCTAGTATAAGATCACAGTTAGGTTTTTAGTTTAATTTTGAAATATAATCTACAAAACAAGCCGGGCTCGGTGGCTCAGCCTGTAATCCCGCGCCTTTGGGAGGCTGAGGTGAGTGGATTGCCTGAGCCCGCGGGTTTGAGACCCGCCTGGGCAGCGAGACCTCATCTCTACAGTAAATCAAAAAATCAGCCGGGCGTAGTAGCGCATGCCTTTAATTCTGGCTACTCGGAAGGCTGAGGTGGAAGGATCGCCGGAGCCCCCAGCAGGTCAAGGCTGCGGTGGCCGGGAGCGGCCACTGCACTACAGTCTGGATGACAGAGTAAGACTCCAACTCAAAAAAAAAAAAAATCTACAAAACATAAAATTTACCCTTTTAAAGTATACATGCAATTCAGACGATTTTGGAATACTCACAGAGTTGTACAGCTACGACCACTAATTCCAGAACATTTCCATTGTCCCAGGAAGAAACCCTGCATTAGCCAGTCACTCTCTGTATTCCCCCTACCCAAATATTACTCCCGTTGTCTGCACATCCATTCATCCATTCATTTTGTTTATCTCTTTATCAGCTGAAGAACAAATGTTTTCACTTTTGGCTATTATGAATAGTGCTACTATGACATTCATGTACAAGTTTTGGTGTGGACATAGACAAGTTTTCATGTCTTGGGTACACTGGTAGGAGTGAAATTGCTGACTCATTTGGTAAACTGTTTAATCCTTTGTTTTTTGGTGGGTTTCTTTTTTTGAGTCAGAGTCTCACTCACTCTGTCACCCAGGCTGGAGTGCAGTGGCACGCTCACAGCCACTGCAGCCTTAACCCGCTGGGCTCAGGCGATCCTTCCGCCTCAACCTTCCGAGTAGCCGGAATTACAGGCGTGCGCTACCACGCCCGGCTGATTTTTTGATTTATTGTAGAGATGAGGTCTCGCCAAGTTGCCCAGGCGGTTCTCGAACCCGCGGGTTCAGGCAATCCACTCACCTCAGCCTCCCAAAGAGAAGGATTACATGCTGAGCCCAGTGTTTGTTTTGTTTTGAGTCTTACTCCTTTGCCCAGGGCTGGAGTGCAGTGGCATGCCCACAGCCGTTTACAGCCTCAATCTGCTGGGCCCAGGTGATCCTTTAGCCTCAAGAATTACAAGCATGCGCCACCACACCTGGCTAATTTTTTTTTAATTTATTGCAGAGATGAGGTCTCACCATATTGAACTGGCTGGTCTCGACTTTGGGCTCAGGCAGTCCTCTCACCTCCACTTCCCAAAGTGCTAGGATTGCAGGCATGAGCCACCATACCCAACTTGTTTTAGTTTTCCAGATGAGAATTCACTTTGTTGCCTGGGGTGAATTCAAAGTCCTGGGCTCAAGCAGTCTTCCCACCTCAACCTCCAGAGTAGCTGGAATATAGGCGCATGCCACAATGTCTAGCTTTTCCCATTTAAATTGGATTTAGTGCTTAGTTGTAAGAATACCTTACGTGGATACTAGTCTGTTTTAAGACATACGATTTGAAAGTACTTCCTCTCATTTCATGAGTTATCTTTTCACTTTCTTGATAATGTCCTTTGAAGCACATATGTAGCCCAATTTGTCTATTTTTTCTTTTGTTGTTTGTGCTTTTGATGTCATATCTGAGAAGCCATTGCCTGTTAACACCTGTTTTATTCCAAGAGTTTTATACCTTTAGCTCTTTCATTTATCTTTGGTGCATTTTTATTTTTTCCTTTTTTTTTTTTTTTTTTGAGTCCAAGTCTCACTCTGCCACCCAGGCTGGAGTGCAGTGGCACAATCAGTTACTGCAGCCTCAACTTGCTGGGCTCAGGCACTCCTTTCACCTCAGCCTTCCAGTAGCTGGGACTACAGGCACATGCTAACATGGCCCGGCTAATTATTTAGTTATTTATTGTGTAGTGGAGATCTTACCATGTTGCCCAGGCTGGTCTCGAATCACTGGGCTTGAGCAATCTTCCCTCCTTGGCCTCCCCAAGTGCTTGGATTAAAAACATGAGCCGCTGCACCTGGCCCACTAATTTTTGTACAAGGTGTGAGGTCGGGTCCAACTTCATCCTTTTGACATGGAAATTAAACTGTTCTAGTACCACTTGTTGAAAACTGTCCTTTACCCTTTGAATAGTCTTGGTGCCTTTAGCAAAAGTCAGTTTACCATAAATGTATAGGTTTGTGTTGGACTCTTCATCCTGTTCCAGTGTCCTCTCTGTGTATCCTTAGTCCACTGCCAAACAGTATTACTGTAGCTTCCAAGTAGTTTTGAAATGGGGAGGTGTGAATCCTCAATTTTTTCCCCCCTAAGATTGTTTTGGCTGTTCTGGTTTCTTTGCATTTCCATATAAATTTTAAGATCAGTTTTTCAATTTCTACTAAAAAAGCCATATTGATAAGGAATTTTTAAAACTTTGTATTGTGAGATATAATACATATTTTTACATATAATACATAAAACAAATGTGCAGTTTGACATGTAATTATGAAGCAGTTGCCCATGAAAACTTCATCCAGGTCAAGTTTAACAAGAGCCGGCATTGTGGTCCACACCTGTAATCCCAACTACTCACTTCAGGAACTCAAGGCCAGCCTCAGCAACATAGATCCCTGTTTTGTTTTGTTTTGTTTTGTTTTTTTAAAGATATGGGGTACAATTCAGGGTTAGATATACAAATTTTGATTATGTAGGTACCCTTGTTGGTGAATCCCCATCTCTTAAAAAAAAAAAAAAATTGTTTAGGCTAGGCTCGGTGGCTCAGCCTGTAATCCCAGCACTTTGGGAGGCCAAGATGAGTGGATTGCCTGAGCCCGTGGATTCAAGACCCGTATGGGCAACTTGGCGAGACCTCATCTCTACAATAAATTTAAAAATCAGCTGGGCATGGTAGTGCGTGCCTATAGTTCCGGCTACTTGGAAGGCTGAGGTGGAAGGATTGCCAGAGCCCAGCAGGTAGATGCTGGGGTGGCCGTGAGTGTGCTACTGCTCTCCAGCATGGGTAACAGAGTGAGACTCCAACTTGGGAAAAAAAAAAAAAAGTAGAACAAAGCTAGTCCCCAGAAGCTTCCTTTGCCCAGTCACAACCCACAACCCTGCCAGGGAAAAACTGTTGATTTTTGTGGTGACCATATTCTTCCTTCTCTTTATAGTTTTTATCACCTATGTATGTATCCCTAAACAATATCTTTAGTTTTGGTACTTTTTAAACTTTGTATAGTACTAACAGTGTATGTTTTGTCTTGTTCTTTTCTTTTTTTTTTTTTAGAGAGAATTTTTTTTTTTTTTTTTGAGTTGGAGTCTCACTCTGTCGCCCAGGCTGGAGTGCAGTGGCCGCTCCTGACCACCACAGCCTCGACCTGCTGGGCTCCGGCGATCCTTCCACCTCAGCCTTCCAAGTAGCTGGAACTACAGGCATGCGCTACCACGCCTGGCTAATTTTTGATTTATTGTAGAGATGAGGTCTCGCCAAGTTGCCCAGGTGGGTCTTGAACCTGCGGGCTTAGGCAATCCACTCACCTCGGCCTCCGAAAGGCACAGGATTACAGGCTGAGCCACCGAGCCCGACGCTTGTCTTGTTCTTTTCATTCAACACTCACTCAGCACTGTGTGTGATTCATCCGAGTTGTGTGTAACTGAAGTTCATTTTCAATACAATGTGATAATTTTTATTTTTTTAATTTTATATATTTATTTGTTTGTTTTTAATCAGGTCTCACTTTGTCTCCCAGGCTGGAGTGCAATGACACAATCACGGCTCACCACAACCTCTTGGGCTCAGGAGATCCTATTGCCTCAGCCTCTTGAGTAGCTGGGACTACAGGCATGTGCCACTATGCCCAGCTAATTTTTTTAATTTCGATAGGTCATGCCTATAATCCTAGCACTTTGGCAGGCCAAGGTGAGAGGATTGCCTGGGCTCACAGGTTTGAGCCCAGCCTGGGCAATATGGCGAGACCTCATCTCTACAATAAAAATCAAAAAATTTGCTGGGCATGGTGGCATGTGCCTGTAATTTCAGCTACTTGGAAGGCTGAGGTGGAAGGATCACCTGAATCCAGCAGGTCGAGGCTGTGGTGGCTGAGCAGTATGCCACTGCACTCCAGCCTGGTCTATAGAGTGAGACTCTGACTCAATTTAAAAAAAAAAATTCAGTAGCTTTAGGGGGTACCAGTAGTTTTCAGTTACATGATTGCATTGTTCAATGGCAAAGAAGTCTGGGCGTTAAGTGTACCCACCACTGTCACCTGTGCTCATTCTACACAATGGGTGATTTTTCATCCTTCACCCCTTTTCCCTCCCCATCCTGAGTCTCCAATGTCCATTATACTATTCTCTATGCCTTTGCAATTCCTTAGTTTAGCTCTCACTTATAAGTGAGAGCATGTAGTGTTCTTCTGTTCCTGCATCAGTTTAGTTAGGATGATGTTCTCCAATTCCACCCAAGTTGCTGCAAAGACATTGTTTTGTTTTTGATGGCTGAATAGTATTCCATAGTGTATATATATCACATATTCATTATCCACTGATTAGTAGATGGGCATTTGATTCCACATCTTTGCAAATGTGAATTGTTCTGTGATAAACATGCCAGTACAGATGTCATTTAAAAATTTTTTTTTTTTTGAGTTGGAGTCTCACTCTGTTGCCCAGACTGGGGTGCAGTGGCACGCTCCCAGGCACCGCAGCCTTGACCTGCTGGGCTCCTGCGATCCTTCCGCCTCAGCCTTCCAAGTAGCTGGAACTACAAGCAGGCACTACCACGCCCGGCTAATTTTTTGATTTATTGTAGAGATGAGGTCTCACCAAGTTGCCCAGGCGGGTCTCGAACCCGCGGGTTCAGGCAATCCACTCACCTCGGCCTCCCAAAGTGCGGGATTACAGGCTGAGTTACTGAGCCCGTCCAAGCCTGGCTTTTTTAATTTTTATATTGACCTCCCAACTAATTTTTTGTTGAGATGAGGTCTTGCTATGTTGCCTAGGTAGGTCTCAAACTCCTGGCTCAAGCAATCCTCTTCACCTCGGCCTCCCAAAATGCTGAGATTATGGGATTACAGGCATGAGCCACCACACCAGGTCATTGTGACCTTTTCTTTTCTTCCTTTTTTTAAATCGAAGTCTCACTCTGTCCCACAGACTAGAGTACAGTGGCATGCTCACAGCCACCACAGCCACTGCAGCCCGATCTACTGGGCTCAGGTGATCCTTTGCCTCAGACTTCCAGTTAGCTGGAACTACAGGCACACACTACCATGCCCGGCTAATTTTTTTATTTACTGTAGAGATGAGTTCTTACCATGTTGCCCGGGGCTGGTCTGGAACCCATGAGCTCAGACAATTCTCTCACCTCAGTCTCCCAAAGTGTTGGGATTATAGGCATGAGCTACCACACCTGGCCTTCCAATACTGATACATTTCATAATGATTTCTGAAGAACAAGTTACTTTTACGTAAAAAGGTTAAAAAAAAACACCTGAGAGGCGACTAGTTGCTCAGAACACAACCCTTAAAAAAAAAAAAAAAGTTAAAAGTAGGACTTGCTTCTCAGCATCTATATTTGACCATAGTTCTTTCATTAGACATTTGTTGTCAGTTATTGAGATGGTGTTTTGGATTTAACTTTGATTGGAGTTCCCAAACCCAAATTTGTAATGAGGGCCAGACCAAAAAATCCAGTGTACATGATGGCTAGGGACACAGCTGTAGCTTTCAGCAAATGTCATCCTCCCGAGCACTCTGAAAGGCAGTGTCATCAGTCCCTAAAAGAGGAAACTGAGAAAATAGAGAGCTTAATCACGTCCCTTGCCACTGTCCCCTTAGCCTTCCCTGACCTAGTCTTGCTTTTTTTCCAGATCCCATGCCACAGCTGGACGTGACTGAGGCCAACAAGGAATTCATGGAGCAGAGTGAGGAGCTGTATGATGCTCTGATGGACTGTCACTGGCAGCCCCTGGACACAGTGTCTTCAGAGATCCCGGCCATGATGTAGCCAGGACAAAGAACAAACCAGAATGGACTGTGAGGGAGATGACTCCTTTTTAAAAAAATATTTGATACTTTTGGAAATATGATTTGTAAGACTTTAATACTGTTCTAGAAATTGAGTGTTGCCTTCATTTAATAGTGATCCACTTGAGTCTTAAAACCAATGGACCAGCCAGGCTCTGTGGCTCAGCCTGTAATCCCAGCGCTTTGGGAGGCTGAGGTGAGTGGATTGCCTGAGCCCATGGGTTCAAGACCCACCTGGGCAACCTGGTGAGACCTCATCTCTACAATAAATCAAAAATTAGCTGGGCATGGTAGCACGCACCTATAGTTCCTGTTACTTGGAAGGCTGAGGTGGAAGGATCGCAGGAGCCCAGCAGGTCGAGGCTACGGTGGCTGGGAGTGGCCACCGTACTCCAGTCTGGGTGACAGACTCCATCTCAAAAAATAAAAATTAAAAAAAACCAATGGACCACTGGGCACAGTGGCTCAATCCTGTAATCCCAACACTTTGGGAGGCTGAGGCAAGTGAATTGCCTGAGTTCAGGGGTTCAGTACCAGCCTGGACAATTTGGTGACACTTTGTCTCTACAATAAATCAAGAAATTAGCTGGGTGTGGCAGCACATGCCTATAGTTCCAGCTACTTGGAAGGCTGAGACAGAAGGATCGCCTGAGCCCAGCAGGTCGAGGCTGTGGTGGCCGTGAGCATGCCTCCGCACACCAGCCTGGGCCAGAGTTCAACTCAAGGAAAAAAAACCAATGCATCAACTCTGGAACACTGTTCAAACTATCTCTTCACAAGAACTACCTCCCCCAACAGTGACTCTAAACCCTGGGTACATTTAGATGGCTTTCTCAGTTGAAAGTATTTCCAGAGCACCTGCTCTGTGTGGTTATTTTAGGGTTACCCCAGCCCATCCCTGACTCTCTCCAAACCTGACAGCCAGATAGGAAAAGCATCCCCATGAGGGCAGGAGCATGGCTACTTAAGCATATGGATGGAGCAAGCCAAACCTGGAACAGCGCTCAAAGCTTGGCACACACTCCAAGAATGTTTTCAAAGGCCTACAGTACCTACAAAGCCTAAACTGTTTTAGGAATAAGCCTACAGAAGGGCACTAGTGTGCCAAGCCTCCCAGCCACAGCAGTTCCCCCTTTTTTTCAGGCAGGGTTGTCCCCCCCAGTGCAGTACAGTAGCACCCATCATGGCTCACTGACTCCTGGGCTCAGGTAACCCTTCTTCCTTAGCATCCAGAATAGCTGGGATTATGAGTGCAAGCCACCATGCTCCAGTCTTTTTTTTTTTTTTTTGGTAGAAGTGAGATCTCGCTGTTGCCCTTGCTGGTTTTCAACACCTAGCCTGGAGTAGTCTTCCCATCTCAGCCTCCCAAAGTGCTTGTATTATAGGCATATTTCTATGATAGGACTGAATTTTCAGCTTGCATCTAGGGGGCAGTAAACAGGGACTAACTAATAATTTGAGAGAGGCAAGAGTTCTAGAGTCTTTTATTTGTCACCTATGGTCCAGTATCATGCAGCATCAGCAAAAACCAAATGACTCTGCTGAAGAACTACTGCCTCAAGTTTCCACCTAAAACAGCCTGTTGTCTTACGGGTCTCTTCTCAGAGATTCTCCTGAAAAAGAAGTGAGCACCATTGTTAGTGCAATCCTGATTCATCCCCACCCAGGCACTTTCCTAGGAGCCGGTCTCAGTCCCATATCCGCATTTCTCATCCATAGATGTCCACTCAGATTAGGTTTCATCCTGGACCAGTTATCCTAAACACCCTGAGCTAGATGAGCTACTGTTTCATCTCCCATTCCCCCGTGGTTGGGGCAGGGAGGGAAGCCAAGAATGCATCCTGAGTTCCAGGCACTACAGAACCCTTGCAGCCCAAGGTGAAGCTGTTCCCTCTGCTACATTCTACTTCCAGTAGTAGTATGTGGTCATGGTCTTCAGAGAGGACAAATCTAACAGACCAAGCCATGTTGCATTTGTTTCTTTGTCCTTTGATGAACAGCTGACAAATAGAGCACAAGGAAGACAGGTGTTAACTAATCTATTAAAAAGCAAAGGCTTTTACAGACATGAGTAACCTTACATTCTATTTGCTCCACTACTCAGGACAGGGTTCATGACAGTTCAACACTATCAGGCTACAAGGAAGTGGTGACAAAGCATCAAGTAGTCATTAACTCACCCAACCCTGTAGAGCCACAGTCACGGATGAGGATGCCTCTTCCGGTAGCTTAGACCTAAATTTAAAAAGGGACATTCTCAATCAAGAGGCAAGAAAGCTCCGCTAGATTGCTCCCCACATGGCCAGTATGCTGGCCAGCCATCACCACAGCAACTTCCAGAGCACCACACACTCCCTTTAGCCCAAGGTTACCCTCCACCTCCCAGGGAAAGAAGTAATTTCAAGGTGACCCCACTTGAACCTGTTAGAAACCAGCCCACATGCTGTACTACCAGGCTACAACACTGTGAGGCCAGCTTCAGTATTCCTCTTCCTCCTTTTACGACCACCAAGACCAGTGTTCAGATCCGATGGGAAAGGGAACTGGAGGGTCAAGCCACCTTCAACATCAACTTTACCTTAAAGTAAAGCTCTAGAAACAAGTCGTCTCCTCATTATCGGACACTGCCAGGAAATCTGGGGGCAACCTGGGAAACAAAAGCATAGTTAGAAAACACCCAGGCTCAGCCAGAGGCCTCCAGCCCAGTCCAGAGACACTGTAGGAAAGGCGAGTGGCAGCTGCAGGTATTATGCTGACCTGCGCTGTCAAAGTCTCTCCAGGTTGTTCTGGCATGCAGTTGGAGATCCCATGGCCACAACCAGCCACAGCCCTTGGAAACATGCTGTACTGTCCCCCCAGGCTTCCAAAATGTCTCTAAAATAAACCTACCAGGTCCTGATGTTGTGTTTTATCACTGTCGTGACTCCTGGAGTTCGCATCAGAAAAATCAACTTGTGTCACTTCGAATCTTCATTTGGCACAGCTAAAATAAGAACACAATTGTCCTGAATGATTTCAGAATCTTAAACGTCTCAGACTTTTGTCCTGATACTGATGCTTTAAGCTTTTCAAGGAAGTGGCCCAAACTTTGCTATGATTTTTCACATGCCACTCGAGTTTCCTAGTGCACATGTTCAACCCACTCCCAACTTCCTCTTCATACTGGTTTTTGGCCTCAGCAAGCGCCTTCTCAAAAACCTTACTCTGGGCATGGTGGCTCACACCTGTAATCCCAGCATTTTGGAAGGGCATGCTGGAAGGACTGCTTGAGTCCAAGAATTTGAGACCAGCCTGGCCAACATAGCAAGACTTCATTTCTTTAAAAAAAAAAACTCTTTATGCTAGACCCTAATCTTTCTGCTGATCGGTGGAAACATGCCATTTTTCCCAAAGGTTTCTGGCTATACCTGAAAAATGACAGGTAGAACGGAACTGTATTTTCCCAAAATGTTGCAGATCAGTTACAGCAAACAGAACGGCGACCGTCAAGGAAAACCGTCACTCTGGGCTCCTTTTTGACCACAGCAGCTATGTGGAAGCAGCTGCAGCTTCGATAGGAGCCCGGGGGCAACTTAGTCTAGGTCACGAGACAGTCACAAACCCAAGACTGCTGCTCAGCCTGGGACACACCTAAATCCCGTGCATTACTGCCTCTCGGAATGCATCTACCCAGCCTTTCTGGAGACCAGAAAAACCAACAGCCAGCCTGGAGGCCCCTCCGACCCCTATAACTTACGGTGCCAGACGCTGGTGTGCTCCTTCTCGCTTTATCTTCCCAGGATCATTTTACTCCCATTTCACAGATGAGAGGTTTGGACCAAGTAAGCCACCGGCCGAAGATGGCCCATCAAGACAGCAACAGAGCTGCGATGCAAAAAAGGCCTGAGTGACTGAAACCCGTCTTCTGATATCCAGAACACTCGCACGATGGCACCTAACTGGTAGCTGTCACAGGCCGACCACGCCAGAGGTCATTCTGACACCAGCCCAACCCCAACTAAGGCACTCGAAGCCTAGGGCTTCATCCTCGAACGCCCCAGGTGCTGGGTACCAAGCCCCCCAAATACGCCGCCGCCCGCCTTAACTCCCCGGTCAGACCACAAGCGCGGGGCTGCGCGGGCCGGGGCAGGAGAAGGGCGCGCCCTGTCACTGCGCGTGCGGCCGTCTTGGCCTCCTGGGCTTCGACCCCACCAGGCGGGGAGGCCCGGCGCTTCCGAGCCGCGACCGACATCCCGAGGCCCTGGGAGGCAGCCCCGGCGAGGGTGGGCCGGTGGCGGCGGGACTGAGGGTGGATGGGCGCGGATGGCAGCCAACAGCCCTTCCCCGCGAAACAGGCCCAGATGACGCAGCGGCTTGGAGAAAAGGCCGCACGGGGCCCGGAGCGCGCTTATATAGGCCGCGCCGA
>NW_007253382.1:361998-367491 GCF_000164805.1 Carlito syrichta
GGGGCCCGGCTCCGTGGGGTCTCCTTGGAAAGGGGCTCCCGGGAGGGCTTAGGAGGAGGCGACTGAGGACCCCCGAGAATGCATCGTTCAAGGCTTGTCTTTGCCGCTAAGAAGTCAGTAACGTTACTGGGCCTTTACTATCTAAACGGCTCCATTGCCTCGGCTAGTTTTCATAGTAGCCCTGTGCGTAGGTATCATAATTATGCCCTTTTGACATATTAGGCAACTGAGGAAAGGATCACACAGCTAGAGCAAGCCAGGCCTGAAATCCGGAGTCCATCCCAGAGGCCACATCGTGGAGCTAGCTATGTTTTGTCCATGGAATGAAGACGCGTCAATATAAAAACAAATAGTCGTTATCAAGCACTAAACACCGCTTCTGTGCTTAGTCTATTACTTTTTATCCTCACATACTTTCGGTTTTTTTGAGGGGGGGTCTCGCTGTCACCCAGGCTGGAGTACAGTGGCATGATCACAGCTCAGGGCAGCCTCGACCTCCTGGGCTCAAGCTAGCCTCCTTCCTCAGCCTCCTGAGCAGCTGGGACTACAGATGCAGGCCAGCTTTCCATACTTACACTTTTTTTTTTGAGTTGGAATCTCTCTGTTGCCCAGTCTGGAGTGCAAGTGCAGTCTTGGCCTGCCGGGCTCAAGCGATCCTTCAGCCTCAGCCTTCCAAGTACCTGGAACTCCAGACATGTGCCACCACCCCTGGCTAATTTTTTGATTTATTGTAGAGACAAGGTCTCACCAAGTTGTCCAGGCTGGTCTCGAACCCCTGGACTCAGGCAATTCTCTCACCCTCCCAAAGTGCTGGGACCACAGATGTGAGCCACTGCACCTGGCTCCTCACATGCCCTTTTGGTTTTTGTTGTTGTTGTTGTTTTTAACAGGAAGCAAGATTTATTAGTGGAGATGAAAAGCCAGCAGAGTGAAAGTCTTCATGAGTGCAGGGCCCGCCATTTGTCCAGGCAGCCGCGATTGGGAATGTATTTGACCCTACAGCCATCTGGAATGAGCTGGTTCTCAGCCACTAAGTCTTCAAATTCATCTGTGTTAAACTTGCTGAAGCCCCACTTCTTTGAGATGATATGGATCTTCTGGCAGCCAGGGAACTTGAACTTGGCCCTGTGTAGGGCCTCAATCACATGCTCCTTGTTCTGCAGCTTGGTACGGGTTGACATGATGACTTGGCCAGTGTGCACCCTGGCCACAGTGCGCTGGGGCTTCCCAAAGGCACCTCGCGTTCCTGTCTGGAGCCTACGCTGGGGATGAGGCAAGGTCGGACATGAACACGCGCCCCAAAGGGCAGTCGCCGAGGTCCCTTAGAGCAACCTACACAAGAAACAGGCTGTGGACACTACCCAGGAAGCTGCTGTTGGCAGATCACATGTCCTCTTTTTTTCTGAGTTGGAGTCTCACTCTGTCACCCAGACTGGAGGGCAGTGGCACGCTCCCAGCCACCGCAGCCTCGCCCTGCTGGGCTCCGGCGATGCTTTTTGCCTCAGCCTTCCTAGTAGCCAGAACTACAGCCACGGAGCCCAGCCCACATGCCCTTTTAAAAAGTAGGTACTGGGCCGGGCGCGGTGGCTCAGCCTGTAATCCCGTGCTTTGGGAGGCTGAGGTGAGTGGATGGCCTGAGCCCACGGGTTCGAGACCCGCCTGGGCAGCGAGACCTCATCTCGAATAAATCAAAAAATCAGCCGGGTGTGGTAGCGCATGCCTATAATTCCGGCTACTTGGAAGGCTGAGGCGGAAGGATCGCCGGAGCCCAGCAGGTCAACGCTGCGGTGGCCGGGAGCGGCCACTACACTCCAGTCTGGGTGACAGAGTGAGACTCCAACTCAAAAAAGAGAAAAAAAGAAATAAAATGAAAATAAATAAAAGTAGGTACTACTGCGACAGATTTTTGAGAGGGCACCTGTGTGTCTCCAGCCCTTCTTCTCTCCTGAGCCCTAGACCTTCCCCCCTGCTGCTCCCTGACAACCCCACGGGGTTGCCTAACAGGCAGGCTTCCAAGAACCCCTTCCCCTCTGCCCACCCCTCCGCGTCTCAGGCAGAGCTGGGGCGAGCTGGGCCCCTCTCACACTGCGCACCCAACCCCTCAGCACATCCTGTGTTCCACCTTTCAAGTGTAGCAAGAGCCTGGCTGTGTGTGCACTCCTGCAGTCCTCCCTCACTGAGGCAGGAGGATCGCTGGAGCCCAGGAGATGGAGACCCGCCTAGACAACATAGTGGAACCCTATTTTTGCAAAAACTTCTTAAAAATTGAACGGGCGCAGTGGCACACCTGTAATCCCAGGTATCCGGGAGGCTGAGGCAGGAGGATCGTTTGAACCCAGGAGTTTGAGGCTAAAGTGAGCTGCGATCATGCCACTGCACTGCAGCTTGGGTGACAGAACAAAACCTTGTCTCTAAAAAATATATTTTTTTCCTTTCTTTTTTTATTATTATTTTTTAGAATGTTGACAGTTTTCCCTCTCACACTTAGACCTATGATCTCTTTTGAGCTAATTTTTTTTTTTTTTTTTGAGTAGAAGTCTCACTGTGTTACTCAGGCTGGAGTGTAGTTGCACACACATAGACACCACAACCTTGACCTGCTGGGCTCAGGCAATCCTTCTGCCACAGCCTTCCAGTTCCAAGTAGTTGGAACCACAGGTGTGCACCACCACACCCAGCTAATTTTTTTATTTCTTGTAGAGATGAAGTCGCGCCAAGTTGGCCAGGCTGGTCTCAAACCCGTGGGCTCAGGCAATCCTCTCAGCTTGGCCTCTCAAATTGCTGGGATTATAGGCGTGAGCCACCTCACCTGGCCAGTTTTTTCTTTTTTGTAGAGACAAGGGTCTTGCTATGTCACCCAGTCTGGTCTCGAACTCCTGGACTCAAACAATCCTATTTATTCAGCCTCCCAAAGTACTGGGATTACAGGCGTGAGCGACTGCACCCAGTATTTTTCATGTTTTTATACCATGGTATTTATACATGGTATTATTTTTGTCCATTTCAAATACCAGATCGGCATTGCTGGTAGATAGATATAGAATTAACTTAGAATTCACAGGACCTGGTGGCACATGCATGTAGCCCCCTCTACTCAGGCTGAGGTGGAAGAATTGCTTGAGGACAGGAGTTGGAGGCTACAGTATGCCAGGAGTGCACCTGTGAATAGCCACTGCACACCAGCCTGAGCAGCACAGCAAGACCCATCTCTTAAAAACAACAAAAAAGCCGGGCTCAGTGGTTCAGTCTGTAATCCCAGCACTTTGGGAGGCTGAGGTGAGTGGATCGCCTGAGCCCACGGGTTCGAGACCCACCCGGGCAACTTGGCGAGACCTCGTCTCTACAATAAATCAAAAAATCAGCCGGGCATGGTAGCGCACGCCTGTAACTCCGGCTACTTGGAAGGCTGAGGTGGAAGGATCGCCAGAGCCCAGCAGGTCGACGCTGGGGTGGCCGTGAGCATGCCACTGCACTCCAGCCTGGGTGACAGAGTGAGACTCCAATTCAAATAAATAAATAAAAGCAGCCAAAAAAGAATGTTCTTTCCACCTCACTCTGTTCAGCCTGAAGAATATGTCTTGCATCTGGGCCTGCAGACGCCCAAGCCCCAGCCGTGCTGAACAGTTCTGCTCTCCTCAGCGCTCTGCCAGGAACACTCTGCTCTTCAAAGGGCATGCTGACCCACGAACCCTGCTTTAGGCCCCAGTTCAGATCCCTGCCCTTGGGAAGCCCCTCACTGACCGGCCACATGCAGTGTTGTCCAGCTAAGATGTCCGTCCCTCTTCTAGGCAAGGGTCCTGAGGGCAGGGACAGATGACCGTATCTTCAGTGCCCGACTCAGTGCTTTCGTGTAAAGGAAGAACACGGTAAATAGTCATGGTTGAGGCCGGGTGTGGTAGCTCACGCCTGTCATTCTGGCACTTTGGGAGGCAGAGCAAGAGGATGGCCTAAGCCCAGGGGTTCGAGACCAGCCTACGCAACTTGGCCAGACCTAGTCTCTACGATAAATCAAAAAATTAGCCAGGTGGGGCGGCCCACACCTGTAGTTCCAGCTACCTGGATGGAGGAGGTGGAAGGATCACCCGCGTCCAGCAGGTTGAGGCCGCGGTGGCCGTGAATGTGCTACTGCACCAGCCTGGGCAACAGAGTGAGACTCCTATCAAAAAGAAAGTCAAGCTTGGCTGAATGAAGGTGGATGGGTGCCACTTATTCACCCAGCCACTCACTCAAACACCACAGTAGAGCTGGACCCGGGGAGCCCGAGGGTGGGAGAAGGACTCTCGAGGTGACACTGAAGCGCCAAGCATAAGTGGGGCTTGGGGAGGCCGAGGAGGAGGGGTCCCCCAGAGAGGCATGGTCCCGATGGAAATGCGTCAGCACCCGCCCTCCTGAAGCCTTCGGGTCCGTCCGCATGGGCGGTGCACTGTCAGCCTCTGGGCCTGCACTTCCTCCCTCTCCCAGATGCTCAGCTGTGGCCTGGGTCATGTGTCTGTCTCTGACTGCACTGGAAGCCAGATGTCGCTGACCTCTGCCATAAATTTGCCGTGTAACCCAGGCAAGTTATTTCCCGTCCTCGGACGCCGCTTCCTCTTCTGCCAAGTGAAGCGCCTCTCAGGGCTGTTCTGGAGGGCACATGTAGCAAAGCAGTTGGGGTTGCGTACATTGCCTTAGAGCAGATCTGGGTTACAGTTCCAACTACTGGTTGTGTGACCTTGGCCAAGTTTTACTCATTCATTCACTTGGTAATTACTTCAATTAGTGCTGGCTGTCTTCCATATACCAGGCACTCAGACAGCCATGGGAGAAAAAAGACAACCTTCCTGCTTGGGGAGCTCACGTTCTGTTTTGTTTTTAAATCAGGGTCTCGCTCTGTCACCCAGGCTGGAGTACAGTGGCATGCTCCCGGCCACCACAGCCTCGACCTGCTGGGCTCCGGCGATCCTTCCGCCTCCGCCTTCCAAGCACCTGAAACCACAGGTGTGCACCACCATGCCTGGCTAATTTTTTAGAAAATTTATCATAGAGATGAGGTCTCACCAAGTTGCCCAGACCGGTCTCGAACCTCTGGGCTCTGGCAATCTTTTCACCTCCACCCCCCAAAGTGCTGAGATTATAGGCCTGAGTCATTGCACCCGGCCTTATTTTATTTTATTTCACTTTATTTTATTTTATTTATTTATTTTTTGAGTCAGAGTCTCACTCTATCACCAGGCTGGAGTGCAGTGGCCACCGCAGCCTTGACCTGGACTCAAGCAATCCTTCTGTCTCAGCCTTCCAAGTAGCGGAACTACAGACTTGTGCCACCACACCCAGCTAATTTTTTTATTTATTGTAGAGACAAGATCTCGCCAAGTTGCCAAGGCTGTTTTCGAACCACTGGGTTCAGGCCATCCTCTTACCTTGGCCTCCCAAAGTATTGGGATTACAGGTGTGAACCACCATACCCAGCCTTCTATTTTTTTTTTTTTTCCTTTTTTGAGTTGGAGTCTCACT
>NW_007253382.1:367551-369167 GCF_000164805.1 Carlito syrichta
ATTTATTGTAGAGATGAGGTCTTGCCTGCCCAGGCAGGTCTCGAACCCTCAGGCTCAGGCGATCCACTCACCTCGGCCTCCCAAAGCGCGAGATTATAGACTGAGCCACCAAGCCCGGCCCTTTTTTTGTTTTTAAGTTGGGGTTTCACTCTGTCATCCAGGCTGGAGGGCAGTGGCATGATCATGGCTCACCAATAGCCTCGACCTCCTGGGCTCAGGCGAACCTTCCACCTCAGCCTCATGTAGCTGGGACTACAAATGTGCATCACCACACCCAGCTATTTTTGTCTGTCTGTAGAGACAGGGTCTCACTATGTTGCCCAGGCTGGTCTTGAACTCCTGGGCTCAAGCAAGCCTCCTGCCTCAGCCTCCCAAAGTGCTGGGATTATAGGTGTGAGCCAATGTGCCCAGCAAGGGGGGAGGACATTCTGGTGGAGAAGGCAACGTGGCAGGATCTCTTGGTTCGGGCAGCGCTGGCAGGGGAAGAACCCCCAACAACACCCCTTTCCCGAGTCTCCTCAGCCCAAGGTCACTCGAGTGCCAGGATTCTCAGGTTTCTCTCTTCCACCCCTGAAGCTGAGGGGGAGCAGAGACCTGGGCCTCTTTAGGTTCTACCATGTGAGTGACCAGTGGCCAGAAGACCTGACAAGATGGCTTCCCACTGATTTGTTCAGAACCAGCCAGAAGACACCAGGGTCTTCCCAGATCCCCAGCCTGTCCAGCCAGAAACAGAAACAGCAACCAAAGCTTCGGCTTTGTGTAGAGTTGGCTGCCAGTCTCGGTCTTCCTTGCTGAGTGACCTCGGGCTAATTAACTTCTCTGAGCCTTAGTGCCCTCTTCTGAAAAATGGGCAGAGTAAATACCTACTTGCAAGTTGTTTTAGCAAGAGAAGTGATGACACGATGGTGTGCCACAGTGGGGACATCCCCTGCCCCGTCAACTCACCAGAGCAAGTTAAACTGGCAGAGTCCCCCCCAGTGGGACCGCGCGCTTGGTAAAGGAGCAAGCCGGCCGCCTAAAGCTGTTGGGACCAGTCAGTGCTCCAGCCTCTACGGCCTGGGCTTCCAGAAGGTCAGCCTGGAAGGGGTGGAGTGGACCCAGGAAGCACAAGTGTCTGCCCTGCCCTAGCCTGACCCAGGCGAGAGCCAACCACAGTGTCCCGGTTCTCGCGGTACCTGCCTTTGATTCCCTTTCATGGCCTCCAAGGCGTCATGAAGGGCCCGGATGTGTGTGACCTGGGACAGGCCCCTCTGAGCCCGTCTCCTCAGTTCTAAAACGGGCACACCATGGCCCTGTCGGAGGACTGCTGCCCACAGAACAGCTGTCGCGTGGCTTCATAGCGGGAATCGCAGCTGTCGGTGTCTGTCTGCCTCCTCGGCCGACGGCGTCCAAGTCCCTTCGGGGGCCCTGGTGTCCAACTGAGGCCTGGAGGAAGCGGCCGGGCTGCTGGACGTTGAACCTGGACACGGGCCCAGCGGCCCCCGGCCGGGGCTGACGGGGCTCCGGGAAGGGGCAGCTGGGTGGACGGGGAGCCCCACAAAGCCACCCACTTTCCAGAGGTGCTCCCAGGCCGGGCGGCAGGGGCCCCACTAGGGAGCCTAGGTGGGGGTGGGGGA
>NW_007253382.1:369519-372372 GCF_000164805.1 Carlito syrichta
GGAGGGAGCTCGCGGGCTGGGGGACCGTCGGGGAGGCGCAGGAGAGGTTCGCGTCGGCCCTGGGTCGGGAGGCGTCTGCCGGGGCGGCGTGCAGAAGCAGAGGCCCGAGTCAGGGAGCCTCGGTGCTCCCCAGGCCGGGGGGTGTCGGGGGGCCTGCGAGTCGCGCGAAGCCCAGGGGTTTGGACGTGAGCTGTGTCGGGGCGTGGCCGGGGGTCCTGCCTCTGGCGCTGGAAGGCACAGCCTCTGGCCACTCTGCTCCGCCTTCCCAGATGCATCACGAGGTCCTTCTACCGGAACGTGGTGGGTGTCCTGCTGGTCTTCGATGTGACAAACAGGAAGTCCTTCGAACACATCCAAGACTGGCACCAGGAGGTCATGGCCTCCCAGGGCCCTTGCAAGGCCATCTTCCTCCTGGTTGGCCACAAGAGCGACCTACAGAGCACCCGCTGTGTCTCGGCCCAGGAGGCAGAAGAGCTGGCCGCCTCCCTGGGCATGGCCTTTGTGGAGACCTCGGCCAAAACCAACTGCAATGTGGACCTGGCCTTCGACACCCTCGCCAATGCCATCCAGCAGGCGCTGCAGCAGGGTGACATCAAGCTGGAAGAGGACTGGGGGGGTGTCCGTCTCATCCACAGGGCCCGAGCCCCCCGGTCCCCCAGCGGGAGGCAGCACCCAGGACCATGCCAGTGTTGACTCGGGGAGAAAGGGTTGAAACAGCGCCCACCTCACACCCCCTGGGGGGAGAGGGAGTGTTAGTTAGTATCTCTCTGGAGGACGAATGACAGAAGGGTTAATATAAACAGGATCCTGACACAGAAGTGCCTCCTGGGTTTTGGGTCACGGCACAGCCCCTTCCTACAGAAAGGCCTAAGAGGCCGGGTGTGCAATTTCCTGTCCTGGATCCTCAGTTTCCTCATCTGTTGACGGGGCTCATCAAAGATCCAGCCTCGCCGGACGCACAGGGGCTCATGCCTGTAATCTCAGCACTTCGGGAAGCTGAGATGAGAGCATTGCCTGAGACCAGGGTTTTGAGACCAGCCTGGGCAACTTGGTGAGACCTCGTCTCTACAATAAATAAAAAAGTTAGCTGGGCCTGGTGACGAGTGCCTGTAGTTCCAGCTACTTGGAAGGCTGAGGTAGGATTGCCTCAGCCCAGCAGGTTGAGGCTGCAGTGGCCATGAGCGTGCCACTGCACTCCAGCCTGAGCAAGAATGAAATTCCGACTCAAAAATATAAATAAAAATCCTTTCTCACAGGAAGGTTGTAGCCGTGGATAAGATGAAAGACAGGATCTGTGAACTGAATGACAAGCATCACCCCCACTCACTCCCTTCTTGGCTGCGATGTGCCCTCTCTGGCAGCATTCCTGGGCTGGGACACATGCACAGCGTCTGGATGCTGCTCACAGGCAGGGATGGTGTGGGGATTCCCAAGGAAGCCGCCTGGGGACCTCCCAAGGTCCTCAGCCAGAAACAAGTCTGGGCACGGGATTAAGGTGTGGGGTCAGACCCAGGGGTGCTGCCCAGAGCCCCCACCCCAAGCCCGGGGGCTGAGTCTGGATCTGAGAGGCCAGGACAAGCATGGGTGAGCAGCAGCTCTGATGGGCACACAGTGGTCACCATGACAAGCCACCAAGATGCCCCCCTGGGCTGGTGAACCTGTCAGCGCTCCCTCTACTCCACTGGGAGGAATGCTGGGTGACAGGCCTCAGCAGGTAGCACTCTGGGAACTGCCCACCCCTCGGGGACAGCCCACATCCCGCAGCCATCCATGCGGGGCTTAAAGGCCTTGCCCTCTGCCTCAACGCTGGCCAGCTCTGAAGGTCAAGCCCCATGTCCTCACCGTCCCCGGGCTTCACCGAGAACAGCCTAGTTCTCCCTCTGCCCAACCTTCCTCCTTACCATTCCTCCCTAGCCAGGTGCCCATCTCAAGAACATCTCCTAGTCGGGTGCAGTGGCCCACCTTGGGAGGTGTAGGCGAGAGGATTGCCTGAGCCCAGGGGTTCAAGACCAGCCTGGGCAACTTGGCGAGACCTCGTTTCTACAATAAACCAAAAAAATTAGCCAGGCGTGGTGGTGCACACCTGTAGTTCTGCTACTTGGAAGGCTGAGGTGAAAGGATCGCCTGAGCCCAGCAGGTTGAAACTGCAATGGTTGTGAACTTGCCACTGCACTCCAGCCTGGGTGGCAGAGTGAGACGCTAACTCCAAAAAAGAAAATCTCCTAATACATATTGCACTCATTGCCATCTCAGAATCCGCCTCCTGGGAACCTCATCTACAACAGGACTGCTAGGAAGAGACCATCCTGGGGGCAGTCAGGGAAGGTTTCTCGGAGGAGATGGTGTTCAGGGTGTATGTCCTGGGGGGCAGCATTGTGTGGGGGTGGAGGGGAGGAAGGGGCATGGGCCATTGCCACAGCAAAAAGCACAACCAGTTAACTCACTCTGTGACCTTGGGCCAGTTACTCTGCCTCCTCAGCCTCAGCTTCCTCCTCAGTACCATGTGGCTGATAATCCCTCCTTTCTGGATTCTTGGGAAGTTTTCCATCAGTGAGTTTCCTAGTCTCCTCCCCATGGAGACCAGGCATGGACAGGTCTCCCTGTGCACTTGGAACTGCCTCCTCTTTTTAAAGCAATATTACTTATCTTTGTTTTGTTTTGTTTTGTTTGAGTTGGAGTCTCACTCTGTCGCCCAGGCTGAAATGCAGTGACATGCTCACGGCCACTGCAGCTTTGACCTGCTGGGCTCAGGCGATGCTTCTGCCTCAGCCTTCCAAATACTGGAACTACAGGTTTGCATCACCACACCCAGCTCATTTTTTGTTTTGTTTTGTTTTTTTGAGTTGGAGTCTC
>NW_007253383.1:0-10394 GCF_000164805.1 Carlito syrichta
TTGCATTTGAGACCCTTTCATTCTGGGGACTTTCATTGTTTGTATTCCAAAGTCAATTTTCTCAGTGTCTGCTCTCCCAGGCGTCTGGGAGAGACCCATACTCTTCTTTTGGTTTTCTTCATTTCTGTAGATTTTTCTCCCTTTACCCCTTTCCCTCCCCCTCTTCAATTCTGTTTTTGAGGGAAGGTGGGGTTGCTTTTATTTCTCTTCTGCAATGACATGTTCTTCCTTATGAAGGTCTTCTGGTTTTGTTCACTTTTCCCTCTGCTTTACAGTCTGTCTATTCAGCAGTTTGCAGTCTTGGTCCGTTCAGAGAATCTCACCAGTTCACCTATGCCATCGCCATCTTGCCCCGTCTCCTACCAATCATTTTTCATAGGTCATATTAGATTTCATTCAGGACTCCTTGGACCTCTACATCAAGGTTATAAATTAGCAGATGCCTTGACATAATCAGTCGTGTGCCCTCTCCTTGCAGGTTCTTTAGTCAATCAAGCTCAGCAATCCCATAAAATTCATCACCAAAACGCTGAGTCTTTAAGGCACCAGTTTCATTTCTAGAGAAATGGTTAGACAAATCATAAAAAATTGTACTTCGTGTCCTACTTCTAATAACTCACTTCCCTCAGGAGTTAATCCCCACAGACAAAACCCTAATGTTTTGTTGCAAATGTATGTTACTAATTTCCAAAGTTTTGGAAAATTGTCATTTCTACATGTAACAATGGATACATTTTCCCATGTAATTTTAGCCTTGCCCAGAAATGGGAAAGCCTATAAACATGTAGTCCAACATTTAGTCCCTTGTTTTTTACAGCTGTGTATTCATAAACAATTAAAAGCTGAGACTGCTCCTGCTTATGCATCCAAAGCTTTTTAGTCCTTTTGTACCTGGTTTGGCATCTTTCATTCTACAGGATTTCTGTATAAACCCCAAGGTCAAGCTATAGTTGAGAGAGAATATTAAACGTTAAAAAATCAAATAAGTAAATTGCAGGAAGTGGAATTCAGATATAGTTCTCACCATCATATCGTAAATCATGCTATATTTGCAGTTAATCATCTCAATTTGAACTCTCAAGCACATTCAGAGATGATAAGACATTGGAGACCTGATTATACTGTTAAATGGATGGTAAAATGGAATGATCTTCTTACAGGTCAAAGGAAGGGGTTTGATGTCCTTTTAACATGCGGGACAGGAAATACTTGTTTTTTCCCCCAAGACTTACCCTAACGTATTTTGGTATGGGATCATCTAATTAGTCATGTCCAGCCCCCACCCCCGTCGAGTTGCAGCCAGAAGAGACATAAATCATGCCATCAATCTGAGTAGAATGCAGATGTTGAAGAGAAGGTGTTGGTGCCAAAGTTGAAATGTCTCACCATTCAACAACCACTTCCACCTCCACCAACTCGACCGAAGACATCTCATCATTTGTTGTCTCCTACTCCTCATCCCAGACATTACCATCGAGCTTTTTCAACAGAACAGTGCAGACCGCCCACATGGAGGCAAATCAAGGTGCCCAACCATGATGCTGAGGATCTGGTTTGTTAAAAAAAACACTTCTCTCACTCCCTCTACTGCTTTTCTTGCTATACTGACTATTATAGTGTGCCAGGTGGTTGTATTTATTCAGGAAAATCTTATTGGGCTTATATCTCAAATCCTCCAGTGTTCCAGCCTGTTACATGGGATGCTAAGATTATTACTGTTTTTACTAATCATTCCTCTTTCTTAGGAGGCCCCACTCTTTTTTCATCACAAGTCAAAACTGTTATTAATCAAAATTTTTCTTTAGCAGGTTGTTCTACTTCTCCTCCAATATGATTTAGGTTACCTAAAA
Organism: Carlito syrichta; assembly: GCF_000164805.1. Lineage (NCBI taxonomy): Eukaryota > Metazoa > Chordata > Mammalia > Primates > Tarsiidae > Carlito > Carlito syrichta. The sequence continues at coordinate 1,851 of NW_007253383.1, forward strand.
AATCGAACAGTCCCTTGATATTTCGGACTGTTTAAACTCAGGTTTAAAAGCTATGGTAACTGACAGCCCATCTTATCTTCTCAGAACCCAAATGACTAAGATAATAGGTTTCTTAAATTATTGATTCCTGGGGACTCCGTCCCTAAATTAGCAGTCAGGGCTCAGGAGTAACACCTGAGACCTGTAGATTGAGGCCCTGGGGACCACGATCATGCCGCTGTTCCCCATCCCAGTGATGGAGACGCTGGGCACAAAAAAGACCCCTCCCACGTGCATAAGGACGATCTTCCACGGCTCCCCAGAGAAAGGAATGCGTGGACAGAGGACGATGGAGGGATTGGGAGAGAAAGGGGCCCTCCCCCCGCCCGAGGGTGGCAGACAGGATGACTGTAACCTGGACTGCCCTCGACATTGCCATACTGCCTTGATTATGCTGTGCCTGATGCCCACACTAGTTTGAGTCTGTCTGCTCCATGAGCTCACACACATCTTTGCCTTGGGACATGAATGTGGAGGGTGGAGGCCAGCCTTCTGGGGCATGTGGCCAAAGGCACAGAAAGGACATGCTTGGAGGCCACCTTTGAAACCTCCCATGAACATAAGGCCAGAAAGTGCCTTTTCCTCTCCCATCCCTGAGGGTGACTCCTCGTGCTAGGTATTTGTGAGGGGTGGTGGTGGTGGTAGTGATTATTATTATTTGGAGTCAGAATTCTTCTCTGTAGCCCAGATAAGAAGGCAGGGTCATGCTCAAGAACACTGCAGACTCCACCTTCTGTGCTCATGCAATCCTCCCTTCTCGGATCCCTGAGTGGCTGGAATCACAGAACTGTGCCACCACACCCGGCTTTATTGGATTTATTATTGATGGCTGGGACAAGTTCTTGCCCCATATCCCAGGCTGATGTCGAAACTTCAGGCTCATGTCGTCCAATCACCTGCGTCTCTGTAGGGCTGGGATGCCAGGCTGAGACCCTGAGTCCGGCCTCTGGTTTTGGTGGTGGTGGTGCTTGGTATTATTTTTCTCAAACAGAATCCCACTCTGTCACCCAGGCTGGAGCACAGGGGCCCACTCTCTGCCACCACGGCCTCCACCAGAGGGCCACCAGCGATCATTGCCCCATGGCCTCCCGAGTGGCCGGATGACAGGTGTGCATCACCATGCTCGGCTCATTTTTTGGCTTCTTGTGGAGACACGGTCTTGACAAGTTCCCTGTGCTGGTCTCGAATGTGGGTCTCAGAACTTTCAGAATGCCTCGGCCTCCCAGAGTGCCAGGATGAGGACGTGAGACCCTGCGCCTGGCCTACACACTTTTCTCGGGGCCCAACCACGTAGTCCACTCCCTTCCTACAGCTCAGGACACTGGAGAGTTTGACCATAGTCACCTGCCGAGCCCTCCCATGCGAGAGCCCCTCATGCAGGGGCGTGTCTGAACCTGGGTGCCACCACTCCACTGACGTCATTCCCTAGGTTCAATTCCCTCCCTTCTCCCAGGGACTGCCATGGGGAAAAGGAGGACTTTACTCTCAAATCTACATGGGGGCGGGGACGGCCGGGTGACTCACGCCTGTCTCCTTGGCTTTTGTTGAGGCTGAGACAGGAAGATGGCCAGAGCCCAGGAGCTCAAGACCAGATTGGACACCATAGCAATCCCTCAACTCCACCCCAAGCAAAACGTAGAAAACCTTGGTTGAGGCCAGTCTTCGGTGGGAGGGTCACCTCCAGTCCAGAGTTCAAGAAAAGGAAAGAAGACCAGGATTTGGACAAAATGGAAAGCCTGTGATCACAGCATTTTTGGATGCCCACCCTGAGAGGATAGCCCGAGTTGTGTGGTTTGAGAGCACCCTGAGCAACGTAGTGAGGAAAGAAAAGAAACAAAGTAAGTAATCAATTCTCCTGCACACATTCTGCACTCATTCCGTCCCCCCTGCCCGCTCAAATGTGAGGGTCACCCATGCTCGGCAATTTCCAGTCCCAGCCTCCCCAATGGCTGCCCCCCTTTGGTGTGGGAGTTCCTGAGGCTCCCTTGCCGGGTTCCTTCCAACTCTCCTCTCCGAGGTGAGAAATGTGACCCTGGTAGGCCGACCCTCGGACTTGGCAATGAGGCCCTTCTGCCAAGAAAGGCCAGAGACACATCCCTCACCCAGGGATATTTATTCCACCCAATCCCATTTTTTGGTTCCAAAGCCAGTCTCCCTGTGAACCCACCATACACAGGTGAGAATCTGTATACAATTTTTATATTTTTGGAGACAGGGTTTGCCTCTGTGACCCATGCTGGGGCCCAGGGACATGACCGTCCTTAACTGCCAGCCTCAAAATCGTGGACTCTGGCAATCCTTCTGCCTCAGGGTCCGGAGTGACCTGAACGATGGGCACCTTGATCCCAAACGCCCTGTTTGGATGGGTGCTAGATGGGGTTTCCCTGTGTGTTACAGGTTGGCCTTGGGCTCCTGGGCTCCAGTCATCCTCCTGTCTTGGGCTCCCAGAGTGCTGGGATTCCAGGCATGGGACACCATGCCAGGCCTTCAGGTTCATTTTCAACAAAGGAACGAGGTGGGGCTTGGGGGCTCAGCCTCATCATCCCAGCACTTTTGGTGGCCGAAGGGGGATGATGACTGGAACCTGAAAGCTGAGACCCAAAGTGCAACTCGTCAAGACCTCGTCTCTTCCTCCATCCCAAATGAGCCAGGCCTGGTGGCATATGCTTATCGTTCCGGCATCCCAGAAGGCCGGGTCAGGCTCACTGGAGACCTGTGAGTCGAGGCTGCAGTGGCCAGGAGTGAGCCCCCTCCCTCAAGTCTGGGCGATGGAGTGAGACTCCAACTCAAAAAAAAGGAAAAAAGGGAAAAAAAGAAGAGCATCCATTTATATATGGAGTTGGGATCATTGTGAACAGACAGAGATCATTTGGGACGAAGGCCACAGGCTTGGGCCTAGAGTTCCTGAAAGATTGTGGATCGGCAGACAATTGGGCTGTGGCTTTGGGAGGCCGAGACGGGGGACCACTGGAGCACGGGAGTTTGAGACTAGCCTGGGCCACGTTGCGAGACCTCTTCACTCCCTGAAACGCAAACACAGGAGTCGTGCGTGGTGGCACCTGCATTCCTGCCTACAAGGGATGTGGTGGTCTCTCTCCCAGGGTGTTCCTTTGCTTCGCCCCAGCCGACAGAATGTGTGAGTCCAAACCAGGCACCGTGGATCACAGCTGTCAGCCCTGCACCCAGGAAGGCCGAGGTGGGAGGTTGCCTTAGCCCAGGATTCGGAGATCAGTCCAGGCGACGTGGCCACACCTCAATTCGGTGTAAGATCTCCAAATTCGGTTCATGAGTGATGGCCCACAGAGTCCCAGCTGTTTAGCAGCTGAGTCGGGAGGACTGCCTGAGCCCAGAGGTCTAGGCACTGGTAGCGATGATTATGACCTTGCACCCCAGTCCGGCACATGAAGACTGCCAACACAAAAGATGCCTCCCACATGCGTCATGGTGGGCATTCATTGCTCCCCAGGGAAAAGTTTGCATGGGCAGGGGACGATGGTGTGATCGGTAGAGAAAGGGCCCCTCCCCATGCCCGAAGGTGAAAGATAGGGCAACCAGAACCAGGACTGGTTGCATCATTGCCTGACTGCCTTGATCACTCTGTGCCCGATGACTTCCCTAGCTGAGAGCCGTCTGTTCTGTGAGCTCACACACATCTTTCCTGTGGGGCACAAATGTGGAGGGCGGAGGCAGATGCTCTGGGGTGTGTGGCTGGTTGTGTGGGATGGACTTGCCCGGTGGCCACTCTTGAAATCACCCATGAATGACAGGTCAGTAAGCACATTTTCCTCTCCTATCCCTGAGGGTGACACCTCCCACTGGGTGGCAGGGGTGGTGGTGGTGGTGGTGGTGATTATTTTATTTGGAGTTGAATACCCGTCTGTAAGACTTGAGTGCAGGGGCACACTCACAGCCACCGTGGACTCCACTGGGTGCGCTCAAGCAATCCTCTCACCTCCATCCCCAGAGTGGCTGGAACCACAGGCCTGCGCCACCACACACAGCTAATATTTGGATTTATTTTTGATGGCCGATATTAGGTCTCTCACTGTGTCCAGGATGGTGTTGAACCTGCAGGCTCCTGTTGTCCACTCGCCTGGGTCTCCTAAGGGTCAGAATGCCAGGTTGAGCCCCTGAGCCCTGTGTGTGGTTGTGGTGGTGGTGGTGGTTGGTATTATTACTCTGAGTCAGAGTCCCACTCTGTTGCCCAGGCCATAGCACTGGTACCCACTCTTGGCCACTGCGTTCTCCACTGGTTGGGCTCCTGCAATCATACTGCAACAACCTCACAAGTGACCAGATTGAAAGGCCTGCGCTATCAAGCTCGGTTCATTTTTTGGCTTTGTAGAGACTAGGTCTCGCCAAGGTGCCAGGGCTGGTCTTGAACTTAGGAGCTCAGGGCATCCTCTCACCTTGGCCTACCAGAGTGCTGAGATGACAGGCATAACCCACTATGTCCAGCCTCCACACCACTCTCGGGGACCACTGTGAGGCCCCCTTCCTTCCAAAGACCTGCGACCCTGGAGAGGGTGGTCGGATTTGCCCACAGAGTCCTTCATGGGGGGAGTGCCTAGTACATGGGTGTGTCTCTGCCAGGGTGACCACCCTTTATACCACCTTGTTCCCCAAGGGGGACCCACTAGTCCCTCACATAGGGCACCTCAGTTACAGGGAGGGCATGACTTTCAAACTTTCAATGTGGCAGGGATGGCCAGGTGAATCATGCCTGAATTCTTGGCACTCTGGGAGGCTGGGATGGGAAGATGGCCAGAGCCCGGGAGCTCGAGACAAGGTTGGACACCATAGTAAACCACCATCTCGACCCAAGAAAAACATAGAAAACCTTGGGTGAGTGAAAGCCTCTGGGGAAGGATTTCCTCTGGCCCATATTTCAAGACCAGGAGGGAAGATCAACATATCGACCAAATGAAAAACCTGTGATTGCAGCAGTTTAGGAGGCCCAGACCAAGAGGATGACCCGAGTTGGGCAGTTTGAGAGCAGCCTGGGTGAACTAGTGAGGAAAGAAAAGAAAGAAAGAAAGGAAGGGACAAAGGAAGGAAGAAAGAATGGAAAGAGGAAGGAAGGAAGAAAGGAAAGAAAGAAAGAAAGAAAGAAAGAAAGAAAGAAAGAAAGAAAGAAAGAAAGAAAGAAAGAAAGAAAGAAATCCATTCTCCTCTCAGTCCTTCCCACAGCCCCCCCACATGTGAGGGTGCCCCAAACTCGACAGCATTCAACCCCAACCCCCCAAAAAAGCTACCACCACTTTGGTGCATTAGTTCACATGCTCTCTGGCCATGTTCCTGCCGGCTCTCCTTTCCTAGGTGTTAAATGTGTCCCAGGCCAGCTGACACTGCAACTCAGAAACTAGGACCTTCCTCCAAGAAAGTCCAGGGACACATCCCTCTACCGTGGACATTTCTTCCCCCCAATACCATTTTTTCTGGCTCTAAAGTCAGTCTCCCTGTGAACACATGACTCGCAGTTGAGAATCTGTGTACGATTCTCATGGTTTGGAGACAGTGTCTGGCTCTGTGGCCAAGACTGATGTGCAGGGACACGACCATCGTTCACCGACAGCCTCAAAATGCGGGCTCTGGTGAGCCTCCCGCATCAGCCTCCAGAGTGGCCAGGATGACAGGCACCTCGACCTCAGACCTCCTGTTTGGATGGGTGCAGAAATGGGCTCTCCCTGCATGGCCCAGACTGGACTTCGACTCCTGGGCTTCAACCATCCTCCCACCTCAGCCTCCCAGAATGTTGGAATCCAAACGTGGTCTTCCATGCCAGGCCTTTTTGTTTGTTTTTGACAAAGGATTGTGGCCGGGATGGGGGCTCAGCTTCATCATCCTAGCACTTTGGGAGGCCAAGGCCAGCAGCCAGCCAAGCCTGTGAACCAAGACCCGCCCAGGCACCTCAACAAGACTCGTCTCTACTCTCCATCCCAAATGAGCTGGTTGTGGTATCGGGTGACTCTACTTTTGGCTCCTTGGATAGCCAGGGAATGACTCATGGGCACCCGCGAGACAAGGCTATGGAGGCCAGAAGCTAGCCACCACCCTCCAGCCTGGGTGACTGAGTGAGATTCTGACTCAAAGAAAAAAGGGAAAAAAGGAAATAAAAGAAGAGCACCCATTTGTGTATGGATTTGGGATCATCGTGAACAGACAGAGATCATTTGAGAAGGGTTCACCAGCCTTGGGCCTAGAGTACCCAAAAGATGGTGGATCAGCAGACAAGTGGTCTGTGGCTTTTGAAGGCCAAGGCAGGGGACTTCTGGTGCCCGGGACTTCAAGAGCTGCCTGGGCCACGTAGTGAGATCTCATATCTCCACGGAATGCAAACACTGGGGTCATGCGTGGTGGTGCTCTTCATCCCATCTACACAGGATGCTATGTCCTCTGTCCTGGGGCATTTCTTTGCATCACTCCCACCAACAGAACGTATGAGTCCAGGCTGGTTACCATGAATCACAGTCATCAGCTCCATGACCTAGGAGGCCGAGGCAGGAGGCTACCTGAGCCCAGGGACAGAGAGCAGGTTGAGTGATGTGGCCAGACCCCGTTTCAGCGAGAGATCCTCAAAATCGAGTTAGGCATGATTGCCCACAGAGTCCTGGCTGCTCAGGTTCTGAGGCAGGATTACCACCTGAGCCTGGCAGATCGTGGCCCCGGGATCCACGATTGTACCACCCCACCCCAGCCCTGCAGATGGAGACTCTGGCAATAGAAATGATGCCTCTCACGTGCATCATGATGGGTGTTCATGACTTCCAAGGGAAAGGTTCACATGGGAGAGTAACGATGGAGTGATTGGGAGAACAAATGGCCCTACCCCAAAACGAAAGTGGCAGACCAGGTGACCAGAACCTGGGCTGACCATGCCAATGCGGGACTGCTTTGATTGCTCTGTGCCCAATGTCCTCTCTGTCTTGGGGCCGTTTTTCCCATGAGCTCACACACATCTTTGTTGTGGGGCCCGAGTGTGGACGGTGGAGGCAGGCCTTCTAGGATGTATGACTGAAGGCACGGGACGGACTTGCTCCCCTTAGAAACTTCCCACAAACGACAGGAAGAAAGTGCCTTTTTCTCTCTCATCCTTGAGGGTGGCTCCTCATGCTGGGTGGCAGGAGTATTGGTGGTGGCGGTGGTGTTGATTATTATTATTTGGAGTCGGAATCCCGCTCTGTCATCCAGGCCTTAGTGCAGGTGCATGTTCAAGACCACCGCAGACTCCAGCTGCTGGGCTCAGGCGATCGTCCCACAACAACCCCTGAGTGGCTGGAAACACAAACCTGTGAAACCATGCCTCGATAATCTTTGAATTTATTTTTATTGGCCGAGACAAGGTCTTGCCAGGATCCCAGACTGGTCTTAAACCCACAAGCTCACCCGTTCACTCACCTCCACCTCTGAAGGGCTGGGATACCAGGCTGAGCCCTTGAGCCTGGCCTTTGGTTTGTGGCAGTGGTGGTTGGTATCATCATGCTGAGTTGGAGTCATGCTCTATCACCCAGACTGTAGTGCAAGGGCCTGTTCTCAGTCACCGTGTCCTCCACCGCCTGGGCTCTGGTGATCCTCCTGTTGCATCCTCCCGAGTGGCCACGATGACTGGCATCTTGACCTCAGACCCCCTGTTTGGATGGATGCAGAGATGGTGTCTCACTGCATGTCCCAGGCTGGCCTTGGGCTCCTGGGCTCCAGCCATCATCCTGCCTCTGCCTCCCAGTGTGCTGGAATTCCAGGCATGGGTCGATGAAGCAGGGGTTCTCATTCATTTTTGACGAAGGATCGAGACCTGGTTAAGGAACTCAGCCCTATCATCTCAGAGCTTTGGGAGGCCATGGCCAATGACCGGCTCTAGCCTGTGGGTCGAGACCCACCTGAGCAACATGGTGAGAGCTTGTCTCTACCCTCCATCCCAAATGAGCCGGGAGTGGTGGTGCGTGCCTGTCATTCTGGCTCCTCGGATGGCAGGGAAAGCCTCGCCAGGACCCAGCAGGCTGAGGCTGCAGTGGCAGGGAGCGGGCCACCGCCTTCCAGCCTGACGATGGAGTGAGACTACGACTCAAAGAAAAAAAAGGAAAAAAAAAGAGCATCCATTTGTCTATTGAATTGGGATCATCATGAATAGACAGAGATCATTTGGGAAGGAGGCCCCAGTCTTGGGCATAGAATTCCTGAAAGACGGTGGATCAGCATACAACTGGGTTGTGGTTTTGGGAGGCCAAGGTGAGAGACTACTGAAGCCCGGGTGTTCGAGCTCCCTGGAATGCAAGCACTGGAGTTGTGCATGGTGGCACCCGCAGTCCAGGCTACACAGGATAAGGTGGCCTCTGTCCTGGGTGTTCCTTGGCATCGCCCCTGCAGACAGACCATGCAAGTCCAGACTGGGCACCGTGGTAAATGTCCATCAGCCCCATGCCCTGGGAGGCCGATATGGGAGGTTGCATGAGCCCAGGGGTTGCAGACAAGCCCAGGAGACATGACAAGACTGCATCTTAGCAAGAG
>NW_007253384.1:0-801 GCF_000164805.1 Carlito syrichta
CCACACCTTGGTCCCTGAGCAGCTGGTAATCCAGGGGGTATCATTTTGACTTGATTTTGTGGCTTTTTCATCTAGATGAGGTCTGTCCATGTTTTAGGGGCTGGTCTCCCAACTCATGACTCAGGCAGCCTCCCACCCCGGCCTCCCAGGGCATGGGTCTGACAGCAGTGAGCCATGGTGCACAGCCTGGATTCACACGTGCTGTCAGTGGAGGTGATGCAAAGGCATGCCCCGGGATGGAGACCACTGCATCCCGTGTAGCTGTGACCACGTGTGCCACCATGGGCTACTCAAGTGTTTGCATTCCAGGGAGTGATGAGGTCTTACTACATGGCCCAGGCTGGTCTCAAACACCTGAGCTCCAGCGGTCCTCTGCCTTGACCTCTCAAAGCCACAGCCCAAATGTCTGTTGATTCACTTTCTTTTGGGTACTCTACGATGAAGGTTGTGGCCTCCTTCCCCAATGATCTCTGCTTGTTCCCGAGGATACCAACTCCATACAAAAATGGATGAGCCTGCCGTGCTCAGTGACTCAGCCTGTAATCCTGCACCTTTGGGAGACTGAGGTGAGTGTATTTCCTGAGCCCGCGGGTTCGAGACCCGCCTAGGCAGTGAGACCTCGTCTTTACAATAAAACAAAAAACCAGCCAGGTGTAGTAGTGCATGCCTGTAATTCCGGCTACTCAGAAGGCTGAGGTGGAAGGATCACCGGAACCCAGCAGGCAAGGCTGCAGTGGCCAGAAGCGGCCACTGCACTCCAGTCTGGGTGACTGAGTGAGACTCCAACTCAAAATAAAAATG
>NW_007253384.1:1721-11167 GCF_000164805.1 Carlito syrichta
GTTGCCAAACCTGGGAACCCTCATATGTGTGGGATGCAGGGGAAGGACTGAGGGCAGAAGTTTTGCAGGCAAATTGATTTCTTTGTTTACTTAGATTTTCTTTCTTTCTTCCTTCCGTCCTTCCTTCCTTCCTTCCTTCCTTCCTTCCTTTCTTTCTTTCTTTCATTCTTTCTTTCTTTCTTCCTTTCTTTGTTTCCTTTCCTCACTAGGTTGCCCAGGCTGCTCTCAAACCACCCAACTTGGGCCTTCCTCTCAACCTTGGCCTCCCAACTTGCTGCAATCACAGGTTTTCCATTTGGTTGACATCCTGGTCTTCCTGCCTGGCCTTAAACAGTGTGCCTGAGGTGATCCTCCAGCTGAGGCCTACCTTCACCCAAAATTTTCTGGGTTTTAATTAGCATTAAGGTGGGGGCTTGCTGTGGTGTCCAACCTAGTCTCAGCTCCTGGGCTTCAGCCATCTTCCTGTCTCGGCCTCTCCGAGTGTTGAGGAGACAGCATGAGTTGCCCTGCCGGCTCCCCACATGGTGGTTTGAGAGTCACAAGCTCCCTTTCCCTGAGGCGACACCTGGGAAGAGCAAGCAGATACACCCTGGGGATTGAGGTGACCGGAGGGGTGGGTACCCTGGTGGAGACATGCCCCTGCACCGGGCGCTTCCCTGGGGCAGGCTCAAGGGTGACTCTGGCTGCCCTCTATGGGGTCCCGGGTCATTTGAAGGGAGCAGGCCTCTTGGTCTGGTTCCGAGAGTGGTGTGAAGGCTGGGTGGGGGTCATGTCTGTCATGCTAGAGCTTTGGGAGGCTGAGGTGAGAGGATAGCCTTAGCCTCCGGGTTTGAGACCAGCCCAGGCACCTTGGTGAGATCTGTCTCTACAAGAAACCAACAAAATGAGCCGAGCGTGGTGGTGCATGCCGGTTGTTCCAGTCACTCTGGAGTCATTGGTGGAAGGATCCCCAGAGTCCAGCCGGTGGAGACTGCAGTGGCCTAGAGTGGGTCCCAGTGCTTTGGCAAGGGTGAGAGAGTGGGACTCCGACTCAGAATAATAATACCAACCACCAACACCACAACCACAGGCCAGGCTCAGGGGAACAGTTGGCATTCTGACCTTTCAGAGGCTGAGGAGAGTGGACAGCCTGAGCCTGCAGGATTGAGACCAGCCCGGGATACTGGGTGAGATCTCGTCTTGGCCATCAAAAGTAAATCCAAAGAATAGCTGGGCTTGGTGGCGAAGCCATGTTTCTAGCCACTCAGAGGTACAGCACGGCAGGTGGAGTCCATGGTGGCCTTGAGCATGCCGCTGTGCTCCGGCCTGGGGACAGAGCAGGATTCTGACTCCGAATAATAATAAACTCCACCACCACCACTCCCACACCTGCCACCCAGTGTGAGGAATCACCCTCAGGGATGGGAGAAGAAAAGACACTTTCCTGACTGTCGTTTGAAGGAGGTTTCAATGTTGGCCACTGGGGATGTCCATCCCAGTCCTTCGACCATGCATCCCAGAAGTCCTGCCACCACCTTCCACAGTGGTTCCTCAGGGCAAAGACCTGTGTGAGTTCATGGAACTGACGACCCTGAGTTAGGGCGGTCGTTGGGCACAGAACATTCAAGGCAGTCCGGCAATGGCACAGCCAGCCTAGATTGTGGTTGCTTGGTTTTACCACATTTGGGTGGGCAGAGGCCCCCTTCCTCTCCCGATCACACCATCAACCCAAGACTACGCAGACGTTTCTCTGGGAAGCCATGGAAACCCATAGTGATTCACGTGGGAGGCATCTTTTTTGTTGTTGGAGTCTCCGTTGGCTGAGCTGTGGTGTGGCAGCACTATCGTGACTCCCAGGGCCTCAACCTGAGGGAATCAAGCGATCTGCCTGCATCAGCCCCCAAGCAGGAGGAACTCTGGGGACCACCACGCCTGACTCAATTTTGGGGACCGCTCACTGAGACATGATTTGTCCATGTCTCCTGAGCTCGTCTCCCAACTCAGGACTCAGACAGCCTCCCTCTTCAGTCTCCCTGGGCACGGGGTGGATGCCTGTGAGCCACGGTGCCTGGCCTGGACTCACATGAGCTGTTGGCAGAGGTAACGCAAAGGCACACTCCGGGAGGAAGGCCACCACATTCCGTGTAGCTGTGATCATGTGAACCACCAGGAGTGACTCGAGTGTTTGCATTCCAGGGAGCAACGAGGTCTCACTACGTGGCCCAGCCTAGTCTCAAACTCCCAGGACCCAGTAGTCCCCTGCCTCAGACTCCCAAAGCCACAGCCCGATATCTGCCGATCCACCATCTTTTGGGAACTCTACCCCAAGATTGTGGCCTCCTTCCCCAATAATCTCTGTCTGTTCATGATGATCCCAACTCCATACACAAATGGATGCTCTTCTTTTCTCTCCTGTTTTTTTGAGTTGGAGTCTCATTCAGTTGCCAAGATGGAGGGCAGTGGCTCCCAACCACAGCAGCCTTGACCCACTGGGATCTGTCATGATCCCCCCACCAGCCTTCCGAGGACCCAGAATGACAGGCACGTGCCTTCACTCCTCACTAATTCAGGATGGAGGGTAGAGACGAGGTCTCGCTGAGTTGCCCGGGTGCATCTCAAACCTGCAGGCTAGGGCTGGCCTCTGGTCTCAGCCTCCCAAAGCACTGGGATGAAGAGGCTGAGTCCTCTAACCCGGCCTTGAAACTTCTTCGAAAACACACCAGAAGGTTGGGCGCAGTGACCCAAGCCTGAAATCCCAGTGATCTGGAGTTCCGAATCAGGAATATGGCTATAGATCAGGAACTCAAAGCCAGTTTGGGCCATACAGGGAGACCCCATCTCCACACCCATCCAAACATGGTGCCCATCGTCCTGGCCACTCCAGAGGCTGAGATGGGAGGATCAGCAGAGCCCATGATTTGAGGCTGGCCACGAATGACTGTTGTGTCCCTGGACCCCAGCCAGGACTACAGAGCCAGACCCAATCCCCAAAAACATGAGAACCAAACACAGATTGTCAACTGCGCATGGTGTGTTCAAAGGGGTACTGGCTTTAGTGTCAGAATAAATGGGACTCAGGGAAGAAATGTCCCTGGGTGAGGGATGTGTCCCTGGCCTTTCTTGGCATAAGGTCCTCATTGCCAAATTGGAGGGCTGACCTGCCTGAGCCCCATATCTCAAACCGGAGAAGAAAGCTGGCACTAATCTTGTCAGGGAAGCTTGGGAACTCCTGCACCAGAGTGGTGGCAGCCATTTGTGGAGCGTTGGGGCTGGAAGGTGCCAAGCTGGGGAAAAACTCGTGTGTTGGGGGGCATGGGGGAAAGGACTGAGGGCAGAAGTTTTGCAGGGACTGGATTTCTTTGTTGACTTAGATTTACTTTCGATCTTTCTTTTTCTTTCTTTCGTTCTTTCTTTTTCTCTCTCTCTCTCTCTTGTTTGTTCAGTAGGTAGCCCTGGCTGCTCTCAAACCATCCAACTCGGGCCTTCCTCTCAGCCTGGGTCTCTCAAACTGCTGCGATAACAGGCTTTCCATTTGGTCAATATCCTGGTCTTCCTGCCTTCTTAAATTCTGGGCTGGAGAAGATCTTCCTGCCGAGACCTGCCCTCACGTTAGTTTTTCTGGGTTTGCCTTGGAGTCCAGGTGGGGGCTTGCTATGTTGCCCAGCCTGGTCTCAGCTCCAGGATCTGGCCATCTTCCTGTCTTGGCCTCCCCGAGTGCTGAGGAGACAGTCGTGACTCAACAGCCGGCCCCCTCAGGATGGTTTGAGAGTTAAAACATCCCTTTCCCCAAGGCGGCCCTTGGGAGGAGCAAGAGGGTTTACCCTGGGTATAGAGGCCAGTGGAGGCGTGGGTGCCCCAGTGGAGACACCCCCCTGCACCAGACACTCTCCTGGGGCAGGATCACCCAGTGACTCTGGCTGCTCTCTCTGGAGTCCCGGGTTATTAGAAGGGAGTGGACCTCGCAATGGTGCCCCAAGAAGGGTGTGAAGCCCAGGCGTCGGTGTTCACACCTATTCACTCTGGCTATTTGGGTGACCGAGACATGAGGATGGCTTGAGTCCCTGGGTCAAGACCAGCCTGGGTACCTTGGAAGACATCGTCTCTACAAGAAACCAACAAAATGAGCCGGGTGTGGTGGCTCATGACTGTTGTACCAGCCACTCAGGAGGCCATGGTGGGAAGATTGTCGGAGCTCGTACGGTGGAGGCCGTGGTTGCTAAGAGTGGACCCATGTGCTCTGCCCTGGGCAATAGAGTGGGACTCCAACGCAGAATAATAATACCAACCACCACAACCACAACCACAGGCCGGGCTCAGGGGATCAGGTTGGCATCCCAGGCCTTTGGAGGCCAAGGCTAGTGGATGGACTGAACCTGCTGGTATGAGACCAGCCCAGGACGCTGGATGAGACGTCGTCTCGGCAATCAAAAATAAACCCAAGCATTAACCCAGCATGGTGACGCAGGCCTGTGGTTCCAGCCACTTGGGGGGCTGAGGAGGGAGGATCGCCTGAGCCTGGCAGGTGCAGTGTGAGGTGGCCGTGAGCATGCTACTGTGCTCTGGCCTGGGGGACACAGTGGATTTATGACTCCAAATAATAATAATAATCACCATCAACAACAACCCTGCCACCCAGTGGGAGGAGGCACTCATAGGGATGTGAGAGGAAAAGGCACTTTCTGGCCTTTATTCATGGGAAGTGTCAATGGTGGCCACCGGGCACATCCATCCAGCACCTTTGGCCATGCATACCAGGTCTACCTCCACCTTCCACACTTGTGACCCATGGCAAAGATGCATGTGAGTTCACGGAAAAGATGGCTCAGAGTTAGGGTGGCCATCGGACACAGAGCGATCAAAGAGGTCCAGCAATGCAGTGACCAGCCGAGCTTCCTATTGCTCATTTTGCCACCTTTGGGTGGGGGATGAGCCCCTTCCTCTCTGGATCACACCATCGTTCTCCACCCACTCAGACTTTTCCGTGTGGAGTTGTGGAAACCCATCGTGATGCACGTGGAAGGAGTCATTTTTTTCGCTGAAATCTCCCTCTGCCTGGCTGGGGCACAATGGCACGAACATGGCTCCTGGGTTCTAGACCTGCAGGACACTGTGGTGGCCGAGATCGGGCACCTGCGTTAAGAAGGGCCACACAGCATGTCTTCAACTCAGTATAATAATAGCAACCAACAACACCACAACCACAGGCCATGCTCAGGGGCTCATCCTCGCAACCCGGCCCTTCAGAGGCAGAGGCAAGTGGGTACCCTGAGTCTATGGATAATAAGAACCAACAACACCACAACCACAGGCCATGCTCAGGGGCTCATCCTTGCAACCCGGCCCTTCAGAGGCAGAGGCGAGTGGGTGCCCTGAGCCTATGGGTTCGGGACCAACCTGGGATACTGAACAAGACCTTGTCTCAGTTATCAAAAATAAATCCAAAGATTAGCCGGGCATGGTGGCACAGGTCTCTGGTTCCAGTCACTCAGGGGGCCAAGGTGGGAGGATTGCCTGAGCCCAGCAGGTGGAGTCCGTGGTATCTGTGAGCATACCCCTGCACTCCGGCCTGGATGACAGAGAGGGATTCCAACTCCAAATAATCATTATCACCACCAACACAACCACCATTAGCCCTACCATTCACAGGAGTCACCCTCAGGGATGGGAGAGGAAAAGGTACTTTCTGGCCTGTCAGTTGTGGGAGGTTTCAAAGGTGGCCACTGGGCACGTCAGTCCTGTGCCTTCGGCCATGTGCCCCTTCAGGATTGTCTCCACCCTCCACACTTGAGCTCCACAGCAGAGAAAGGTGTGAGCTCATGGATCAGATGTCCCTGAGTTAGGGCGTCTGTGGTGCACATAGGGATAACAGCAGTCGGGCCACACCACTGCCAGCCCAGGTTCCAGAATCCCATGATGCCACCTTTGGGCAGGGGAAGATACCCATCCTATCCCTATCACTCCATCGTCCCTTGTCCAAGCAGATCTTTCCTGGGGAGCTGTGGACGTCCATTGTGATCACGTGGGAGGCTTCTTTTTTGGTGCTGGAGTCTCTGTTGGATGAGCTTGGGCATGGCAGGATGATCGTGACTCCCGGGGCCTGGATCTGGGGGCTCAGGTGGACCTCCCTCCTCAGCCCTCAAGCAGCCACGACTCCCAGACCTCTCGCTCAGATGAGATCTGGCCACGTCGCCATGGCTGGTCTTCAAACTCTGGGCTCAAGCAACCTCCTGCTTCAATCTCCCAGGGTGTGGGGCTGATGGCCATGGACCACAATACCTGATGTGCTCTTGCACATTCTGTCAGCAGGGGCAACACAATGGAATGCCTCAGGATGGAGGCCATCACATCCCTTGTAGCCAGGACCACGGGCACCACCATGTGCAACTCCAGTGTTTGTGTTTCAGGGAGTGATGAGGTCTCGTTATGTGGCCCAGGCTGGTCTCAAATTCACAGGTGGCAGCGATCCCCTTCCTCAGCCTTCCAAAGCCACAGACCAATTGTCTGCCAATCCATCATATTTTGGGGACTCTATATCCAAGGCTGACACATCATTCACAATTCATCTCTGTCTGTTCATAATGATCGCAACTCCAAAAAAAATAGATGCTCTTTGTTTATTCCTTTTTTCCTTTTTTCTTTGAATCGAGGTCTCACCCATCACCCAGGCTGGAGGGAGGTGGCTTTCTCCCGGCCAATGCAGGTTGAACTGCCAGCCTCCGGTGAGCTTTCCCCAACCATCTGAGGGGGCTAAATGAGAGGTGCGCACCACCACATCCAACTCATTTGGATGGAGTGTAGAGACAAGGTCTCTCCAAGTTGCCCAAATGGGTCTCAGCCTGTGGGCTCGGGCTGGCCACTGGCCTCTGACTTTGAAAATGCTGGGATGATGAGGTTGAGCCTCCGAGCCAGGCTTCAATCCTTCACTGAAAACGCACCAGAAGGCCTGGTGCAGCAGCCCACACCTGGAATCCCAGCAATCATGGAGGCTGAGGCGGGAAGATGGCTGGTGCTCAGGAGACCAAGGACATGCCGGTTCACAGAGGGCAACCCCATCTCCGCATTCAATCAAACACAGAGTCTGTGTTCGAGGTGCCTATCATCCCGGCCACATCAGAGGCTGAGGTGGGAGGATTTCTGGTGCCCGTGACTTTGAGGCTAGTGGTGAACGACAATTGTGTCCCCTGGCCCAGCCTGGCCACAGAGCCAGATCCTGTCTCCAAAAACATCAAAATCGTACACAGATTCTCAATTGCGTGTGGTGTGTTCACAGTGCAACTGGCTTTCAAGCAAGGAAACATGGGATTGTGAGGGAAGAAATATCCAGGGTGAGGGATGTGTCCCTGGACTTTCTTGGCAGAAGGTCCTCATTGCCAAGTCAGAGTGTCAGTCTGCCTGTGGCACTTTTCTCACCTGAGAGGAGAGCTGGGAGGAACCCGGCAAGGTAGCCTCAGTGACTACCACACCAAAGCATGGGCAGCCATTTAGTGGAAGGAGGACAGGAGAGTGCCAAGCTTGGGGGACCCTCACATATAGGGGATAGGGGGGAAAGGACTGAGAGCAGAAGTTTTGGAGGAGAATGGATTTCTTTCTTCTTTCTTTCTTTCTTTCTTTCTTTCTTTCTTTCTTTCTTTCTTTCTTTCTTTCATTTCCTTACTAGGTTGCCCAGGCTGCTCTCAAACCATCCAACTTGGGCCATCCTCTTGGCCTAGGCCTCCCAAACTGCTGCTACCACAGGCTTTCCATTTGGTCCACATCCTGGTCTTCCTGTCTGGTCTTGAACTCTGGGCCAGAGGTCGTTCTCCCAAGAAAGCCTGCCCTGACCCAAGCTTTTCTGGGCTTTGCTTGAGTTTGAGGTGGGGGCTTGCTATGCTGTCTAGCCTGGTCTCGAGATCTTTGGTGCTGGACATCTAATGATCTTGGCCTCCCTGATTGCCGAGGACACAGATGTGAGTTGCCTGGCCATCCCCACCCACTGCCAACCCAAAGGTTTGAGTGTCACGCCCTCCCTTTCCCCGAGGCAGCCCCACAGAGGAGCATTCGAGTTGACACTTAGGAACGAGGTGGGTGGAGGTGTGTCACCCAGGCCAATACACACCCCTGAGCCAGATGCTCCCCCAGGGAAGGCTTGATGAGCGACTCTGGCCACACTCTTTGGGGTCCCGGTTCTTCAGAAGGGAGCAGGCCTCTTGGTGGGGCCCCAAGGGGGTGTGGAGGACGGGCATGGGGACTCACACCTGATAGCCTAGTGCTCTGGGTGGCTGAGGTGAGAGGATGGACTGAATCCATGGGTTCGAGTCCATCCCGGGCCCCTTGGCGAGACCACCTCTCCAAGAAGCCAAAAAAATGAGCCAGGAGTGGTGGTTCATGCTTGACGTTCCAGCCACTTGGTAGCCTGCAGAAGGAGGATTGCCAGAGACCAGTCAGTGGAGTCCGCAGTGGTTGAGAGTGGGCCTCTGTGCTCCAAGCTGGGTGAGAGAGTGTTTCTCCGACTCAGAATAATAATACCAACCACCACTACCACCAAATCCACAAGCCAGGCTCAGGGTTTCAGCCTGGCATTCCAGCCTTTCAGATACCCAGGTGATTGGACAGCATAAGATTGAGGGCTCAACACCAGCCCAGGCCACGGGGTGAGACCTCTCTCAGTCATCAAAAATAAATCCAAAGATTAGCCAGGTATGGTGGAGCAGGACTGTGGTTACAGTCACTTGGTGGGCCAAGGCAGAAGGATCACCTGAGCCCAGCAGGTGGAGTCTGCGTTGGCAGTGAACATTCCCTTGTGCTCTGGCCTTGGCAACAGTGCGGGATTCTGAGTCCAAATAATAATCACCACCACCACGACCACCACCACCCCTGACACCCAGCGTGAGGAATTACCTTCAGGGATGGGAAAGGAAAAGGCATTTTCCAGCCTGTCATTCACGGGAGATTTCAAAAGTTGCCACTGGATATCCATCCCATGCCTTGGTCACATGCCCAGAAGGCCAGCATCCACTCTCCACACTTATGCTCCACAGCAAATATGCGTTTGAGATCATGGAACAGACGGCACTGAGCTAGGGATGGGGAGGGTTTCTTCTTCTCCCGGTCAACCCATCATCACCCACCCACTCGGACCTTTCCCTGGAGAGCTGTGGATGCTCATTGTGCCACACGTGGAAGGCATGTTTTTTGTAACTGGAGTCTCCATCAGTGGGGCTTCAGTGTGGTGGTAATATCATGGCTCCTGGGGCCTTGACCTGTGGGCCTCAGGCGGTCCTCCCACCTCAGCCTTCAAGAAGTCAGTACTCTGGGGGCCACTACACATGACTCGATTTTGGGGTCTTCTCATTGAGATGAGTTCTGGCCACAGCTGGTCTCTGACCTGGGGACTCAGACAACCTCCAACCTCGGCATCCCAGGGTTCAGGTCTGACTGCAATGAGCCACAGTGCCCATGCTGGTCTCTCAAGTGTTTTCAGCAGGGGC
>NW_007253385.1:0-3394 GCF_000164805.1 Carlito syrichta
CCTGAGCTCCTGGGTTCGAGACCAGCCCTGGCACCTTGGTGAGACCTCATCTCTACAAAAGCCAAGAAAATGAGCTGACCTTGTTGGCACAGGTATTTCTATCCGGGCACTCGTGAGGCCATGTTGGGAAGGTCACAAGATCACAACCAGTGGAGGCCAAAGTGACCGAGAGCATGCCCCAACACTATGGTCTGGGCGACACAGTGGGGCTATGACTCAGAATAATAATACCAACCACCACCACCACCACCACAAACACAGGCCAGGCTAGGAGCTCAGCCTGGCATCCTGGCCCTTTGGAGGCCCAGTGATTGGACAGGATGTGCCTACAGGTTTGACACCATCCTGGGATATGGTGAGAGACCTCATATCATCCATCAAAAATAAATCCAAATATTAGCCATGCATGGTGGTGCAAGACTGTGGTTCCAGCCACTCTGGAGATGGAGGTGAGAGGATTGCTTGATCGTGGCCAGTGGAGTCTGTAGTGGTTCTGTGTGTGCCTGTGCACTGAAGTCTTACAGATGGGAATTCGACACCAAATAATAATGATCACCACCACCACCACCACCCCTGCCACCCGGCATGAGGTGTCACCCTCAGGGATGGGAGAGGAAAGGGCACTTACTGACCTGTCATTCATGGGAGATTTCAAAGGTGGCCAAAGGCCATGTCCATCCTGCACCTTCGGACAAATGCCACAGAAGGTCTGCCTCCAACCTCCACATTTGTGCCCCACAGGAAAGACGTGTGTGAGCTCATGGAGCAGATGACCCTGAGCTAGGGCCGTCATCGGGCACAGAGTGATCAAGGTGGTCCAGCAATGCTGCCGCCAGTCCTTGTTCTGGTAGCCCTGTCTTCCACCTTTGGGTGTGGGGAGAAGCCCTTCCTCTCCTGATCACACCATAATCCTCTGCCCATGCAAACTTTTCCCTGGGGAGCCATGGATCCCATCGTGATGCATGTGGGAGGCGTCTTTTCTGTTGCCGGAGTCTCTGATGTAGAGGCCCAGGGAGTCCTGAAAGAAATCTAATATAACCTGTGAAAATGGTTGTTTTCTAACAACTAGTAGTTGCTGTAATTGGATAAATAAATCAAGAATAGTTGCCTTATTAACAGGAATGGTGGCTTTTTAAAAAATATGAGACAACAACCCTTTCATTTGACAGGAATCAGTATAGAAAGACAATTTTCTCCTCTTAAATCAAGACGGTCACAAATCACAATCCCTTCCCCTGTAGCAACACTTGCCAGAGGTCTTTTGGTGCCAAGGTGCAAATTTAAATTATCTGGTGATTTTTCTTCATGACACCTAGCTGCTTCTTCTTTTAAGCTTTCCTTATCTTCAGGGAGTAGAGTATCATCATCAACAAGGGCAATGGCTAACATTGCCTGGGAAAGAACAGGGATTAGTAAGGGATTTCTTTCACCTAGTTCCTCTTTTACTATAATGGTCATTTTATCAACCTCTTGTTATGAAGCTAAGACATCTTTAATTATAATCCATAATGCAAAAGTATCTACAGGCACTTATTCTGGACCATGGAGAGTGCAATAAACTTTCAATTTTTTATCCATCCTTTGTCCATGTTTCTAAATTAATGATGCCTTCTTCAGGGAATCAGGGGCACCATTCTTGCACAAAATGGAGAAACAAGATAATCATGTAGAGGAAAGTTTAATTCCTCTTTAGAAAGCATATGCATCAAAATAGTTATGAATAACTTTTTTTTCTTTAAATTCACTCTGACCCATGTTCATATCACATCTCTAAAACTGCTTACCCTTCCTAGTTTTGCTCTACCTGGGTTCTGTCGCACCTTAGGCAAGGTTTTATCCATTCACATTAAAGTAAGGCATAACTTCAGGTTCCTGTTCGGACACCACTTGCCAGAGTCCAGCTCCAGCAGGTCAGGGTTTCCTGAAGGAGGAACAGCTTCAGCATAGGAGAAAATTTCAACACTAACTCTGATAACATGCAAGACATTTGCCCATGTATTTTTCTTTTCAAGTTATTTTTATACTTTAAGTTACATACAGTTTGGCCTTCAAACTCAGACGTATTTATTTTGTTTGGATCATTGTTCTAATGGCAATGAAATATTGTCTGTCTTCCCTCAAATTTCTGACAATGTATCCACTAATATAATCTTTAAAGCATGTAATTTTTCAAAACGTGCTTTCTGTAACTATTAACCCTAACCATCTAAACTTTTAACAACTTAATGCCTAACTTATGTTTTCCTAACATTTTATTTTTTCTAAATACAGTTGCAAAGTCTTTTCTACTGTTTCAAACTTTCCATATTAATCATCTACTCTAAAAGGCAAAAAGTTTGTGTATACTGCAAATTATAGGGCAATTCATCGGTTTTCTTAGGTAAATAGTCGCTCCTAAAGTTAAAACACTCGTAATCCTTTTTCCTTATACTAAAAATACCTATATAACACTTCACAATTAGCAAAATGAAAACAACATCCCCAAAGTTCTCTATTTAGCAACGAACTTAAAAAAACTAAAACTAACAAGTCTATTATGATGCCAAACATGATGTATATAATTTGCCTCTATTGTCCCCTGACAGGAATAAAGAGAGCACTTATGCACATTCAACCCCAGGCTACCAGGGTTAGGAGAGTGCTACCCATAGTCTTAATCGTTGTTGCGGGTTCAAGTACCAAAAGGGCTGGAACAGAGAAACTCAAGTGGAGAGTCATATCTCAGCAGAAAAATTTGCATTTCACTAATTGCTTGTTTCTACTAATAGATTCTTTTAAGGGACTACTACTTTTTTTCATCTCCCAACTCTCCAGATACCGAGGGCGAACATAGCAAGATGAGTCATAGAAGCAGGGCCAATAGCTGTCCATAGTTGTGCTGCAACCTGGGGTTTTTGGCCTTCTGGAACCTGTCAATGTGAAGACCTCTGTGGTTGGCTCCTGACGCAAGATCATTGGAAGGGAGCAGGGCTCATGGTAGGGTCCTGAGAGGGGCTGGCGGCCGGGTGCAGGGGCTCACGCCTGTCTTCCTGACACTTTAGGAGGCTGAGGCGAGAGGATAGCATGAGCCTCCAGTTTCGAGACCAGCTTGGGCACCTTGGCGTTACCTTGTCTCTACAAGAAGCCAAAATGCCAACTGAGCGTAGTGGCGCAAACGGTCATTCCGTTCACTTAGGAGGGTGCCGTGGGAGGATCACTAGAGCCCAGCTGGTGGAGGTTGTGGAGCCCAAGAGCAGGCCACTGAATTCTGGCCTGAGTGACAGAGTAGGACTCTGACTCAGAATCAAAATACCAACCTCCACAACCACCATAACCACTGGCCGGGCTCAGGGACTCAGCCTAGCTTCCAGCACTTCAGAGCTCCAGGAGAGTGGATGGCCTGAAACTGCTGGTT
>NW_007253385.1:3934-5637 GCF_000164805.1 Carlito syrichta
AACCTGTGAGGCTCAGTCGGTCCTCCAGTCTCGGTCCCCAATCAGCCGGTTCTGGAGACCACCACACCTGTCTCGAAATTGGGGACCTCTGGCTGAGACGGGATCTGGCCACGTCACCCAGCCTGTTGCCATAACCAGGGCTCAGGAAGCCTCCCACCTCGGCATCCCAGGGCACAGGGCTGACTGCCATGAGCCAAGATGCCCTGCCTGGACTCTCACATTCTTTTGCCAGTGGCGACTCAAAGGAAAGCCCCAGAAGGAGGCCACCACATCCCCTGTAGGCAGGACAACGGGCAACACCATGCTCGACACCAGTGTTTGTGTTCTGGAGAGTGATGTGATCTCACTACTTGGCCGAAGCTGGTCTCAAACTCCCAGTCTCCAGCACTTCCCCAACTTGGTCAACAGAAACCACAGCCTAATTGTCTGCCGATCAAACGTCTTTTGGGAACTCTAAGCCCAAGACTGGGGCCTCCTTCCCAAATGATGTCTGTCTATTCATGATGATCCCAACTCCATACACAAATGGATGATCTTCTTATCTTTCCTTTCATTTTCCTTTTGAGTCCAAAGTCTCACTCTGTCGCCCAGGCTGGAGGGGTTGTGTCTCACTCCCAGACAGCACAAACTCAGCCCACTGGGCTCCAGCAAGCTTTATCCCCAAGACCTTCCAAGAAGCCAGAATGACAGGTGGGCACCAACATACCCAGCCCATTTTGGACAGTGGTTAGAGGCAAAGTCTCACCAAGGTTCCCAGGCACCTCTCGGACCCACAGGCTCAGGTCAGCTGCTGGATTTGTCCTCCCAAAATGCTGGGATGATGAGGTTGAGCTTCCAAGTCCAGCCTCAATCCTTCATCAAAAACGGGCCAGAAAGCTGGGCACAACGGCCCATGTCCAGAATTCCAGGGCTCTGGGAGGCCGAATCTGGAGGATGCTGTAGTCCAGAAACTCAAGGGCAGCCTGGGCCACGCAGGGAGACCCCGTCTGCACACTCATCCTAACAGGGGCCTGGGATAGAGGTGCCCATCATCCCGGTCACTCTGGAGACTGAGACAGGAAGAATGCTGGTGACTGCCATTTCAAAGCTAGTAGAAAATGATGGTCATGTCCCCGGGCCCTGGTCTTAGCCACATTGCCCGACCCTGTCTCCAAAAACACCAGAATCGTACACAGATTCTCAACTGCACATGGTGTGTTCAAATGGTGACTGGATTTAGATCCAGAAAAAAATGGGTCTGGGGGTGAAGTTATGTCCCCGGGATGTGTTCCTGGCATTTTTTGTGGAAAGTCCTCTTTGCCGAGTCAGAGGGTCGGCCTGCCTGGGGCATATTTCTCACCTCAGAGAGGAGAGCTCAGAGGAACCATGTCAGGGACCCTTGGTAAATCCTGTACCAAAGTGGGTACAGGCATTCTGGGGGTTGGGGTGGAAGGTGCCGAGCTTGGGGGAACCTCACAGGTGGGGGGGGAGGACTGAGGGCAGAAGGTTTGCAGAATAGTTTTTCTTTCTTTCCTTTCTTTCTTTCTAGCTTCCTTCCTTCCTTTCTCTTTTCTTTCTTTCTTTCTTTCTTTCTTTCTTTCTTTCTTTCTTTCTTTCTTTCTTTCTTTCTTTCTTTCTTTCTTTCTTTCTTTCTTTTTTTTTCTTTCATCACTCGGTTGCCCAAGTTGCTTTCAAGCCACCCAACTTGGACCATCCTGGTCTTG
>NW_007253386.1:0-8621 GCF_000164805.1 Carlito syrichta
CTTTTGGTAGGAGGCTCCCCCACTGTGGAACTCATAGAAACCATCGATTATACCCTTGATGTACCTATATATTCCCACAGTGGCAGACCACAGGACAAATACGATAGGGCAGGGCTGGGGCTATCTAAAGTCCTGCTGACAGGGCCCGAGGACAGGTTAGAACACTGGTGGCCAGGCCATTTGGTAGGAGTCTCTACCACAGTGGGGTTATGAACATGTTTGGTGATGTTTTCTACACTGCACTTGGCTCCCACGGTGGCAGACTGCAGGCAAATACCATAGGCAGGCTGTGGGTGGGGAAGGGCCCCGCAGGTAGTCTACTGCCCTCGCTGAGCTGACCTGGGACCCATGGACCAGCCCACCTCCCCTCCCTCCCCAACGTCATCCTAGTTGGCCACACGGTCCCAAGTCCCAACTCCACTAAAGCCAGCAGGAGTGGGGCAGAGTGCAGACAGAGATTCCAGAGCAAGGAGACACCAAGACAGCTTGGGACAGGGGAAGTACTGGGGGAGTTCGACTGAGGATGCCCTCCCACTCTCCCCTGGGTCTACAATCCTTCTCTGGGACCCTCACAACTCCCCCAGGCTGTGGGGAGGAAGCAGGGTGGAAGATTCTGCAAAGGACCCTCTCACTGTGGAATACCCCCACAGTGACTCAGCCCAGACCCAAAAGTCCCTCGTGAGCCCTGCCTAGTGGCACCAGACCCAGCACAGCCCATGCAGAGAGGACAGAACCAGCATCCCCAGGAGGCCACAGTCAGAAGGAGCTCAGAGCCAGGGCAGAGTAGAACATGGACCCTTGACCAGGACGGACCTGGGATCTGACCTGGAAAGCCCTGCTTTCAGTCTGGGGGAGAAACCATCTCCAGCCCAACCACGGAGAGGCAGCTAGCCTCAGACTCGGAGTCCCATCCCCATAGCTCGAGCAGACCCCAGAAAGAGACGTGAGCTCCTGTGGGAGACACACACATGGGGCTGGAGGCCCAGAGCCCAGGAACAGCCAGGTTCAAGGGATTCCATCAGGACAAGACTAGGGGAACGTGTGGTCAGTGGCCAGGAGGGAGGTCCCACACAGTTCAGGAGGTTTCCAACAGTGTCTGTGTCACAGTGGGTGATAGTGGATGGGCCACAGTGATAACCACCAGGCGAGAAACGCCCTGTCCAAGTCTTCTGACACAGGGGCCTGGAAGCCCAAGAACCCGATCTTGGATCTGAGGGATGGCACCTGCCCCTAGGCCACAGACGGGATTGAATGCCTGGTAGAGCAGAGCCACCAGAGGGGGGCATGGACCAGGAGATGGACCCCCATCCAGGGATGAGTGAGGCGGGACCCCAGCTGCCTCCCCACAAGGTGAAACTGCTCAGAGAGCCCAGAGCCCCAACCCCCAGTCCACCCCTGGGGCCTCACCTCAGCGGGCCTGGCCCACCCACACACACCCAAGCAGAATGTGTACAGGGCTCAGGCAGTGGGCACTCCTCCAGCTGGACCCCACAGCCCACAACACACCTAAAACCCACACCTAGAGCCCCAGAGCCCTGGCAGGAGGCCCCACTCTGCAGCCCAGCTCCACACAGGCGGACGCAGGCCCAGGGTGGATTTTGAGCAGGCCTGAGTCATGGTGGGTTATGGGAACTTCCACTGTGAGAAACGATGCCTCCAAAACTGTCCCCTGGCCACTGCCAAGCCCAACCAGAGAAGAGAGCAGCCACCCTACACCCACAGTCCCAGGCTCCCATAGCTCCGGCACCCGAGCCCTACACTGCATCCCCATCAGATGGTGACGACAGGTGGTCGCTCAGGCCTCACTCACCACTTCCCTTCCTGGGCAACGGTGCAGGGGGCCTGGGTCCCAGCAGCCATCGCTGGTGGGGAAAATGGGACTAGTCTGAGGTGTCTGTGCTCCTATCCCTGGGAGGCCTGGGCTCCCAGACACAGCCCAGGACCCTGCCAGATGCTGCTGCCTACCTCTCTCGGGACACTCACAGGAAACAGATAAGCTCCAGGCTGGGGTTCCGGAGCCCGAGCCCCTTCCTGTTCCCATTTCCTGCCAGACTATTCCCCGTACTCCCCCACCCAGTTACACAGAATGGAGATATCTCTGCAGCTCCACAGAGAACTGCCCTCTGCACACTTCGGGGCCGCTTGTGTGGGCTTCCCCAGAAAACAGTGCATTTCTTCATTCAGTGCCAATCTCAGTGCTCACTCCCTCCCTTTGTCCCTCCTCTTCTTCTCTCCCTCCATTGCTACCTCTCTTTGTCCTCCCTCCCTCCCTACAGGGGTGAATCCCAGTCTCCTGCAGCCTTCTCCCATTCAGTCCACCTTCAAGGGACTCTGAGCTGGGGCTCCACTTGGACAGCCTTCCGTTAGTTCCTGGACCTCTCATGCTGGTCTCTATCCACATCATCCTCCTTTCCCTCCAGACACACCCCTCGGTTGACCCTGCAACTGTTCCTTCCCCCTTCTGCCTCCAAAGCCTCAGTGGGTCCCACCGATGACCACTCTTCTTCCCACTCTCTCTCTTAATATCCTCTGGCCTCTAGAGTGCACAGCACAGGACCGTTCCTCTCCCTTCCCCACAAGGGCCTTACCTGCACCTGTATCTCACCTATATCTGGATGTCACCTGCACCCTAACCTCACCTATACATGAATCTCACCTGCACCTGGATCTCAACTATACATGACCTCACATGCACCTGGATCTCAACTATACATGACTTCACCTGCACCTGCTCTGGATCTTGCTGGACCAGGTTAGCAATTTGGCTCCACACCCACAGAGTATTGGAGAGGGATTCCCGAACTCTTTCATATCTGACGTCCTGGGTGGAGGTACCTGCCAGTCCAGGGAATGCAGAAACTCCAGAGTGATCCATTATGGCTTGAGGGCGTTTGTGAACACAGATGGACATGGCAGTGGACAGGATTCCTCACTGAAGACAGACCCCAGCATGAAGTGGAGCTTCAGGACAGAGCCAGGCAGGGTCAGCATCACCTACAGGACCCAAGTGCTCCCAGCAGGAAACAGGAGCATCTGAACCCCCAGCACGTCCTCATGTCTCTGCCTCCCTCCCCATACTAGCTCCCTCCCCATCCCAGGCTCCCCCAGGTGGGTTTGGGGCAGGGCCTGTGTCACTGTGACACCGTTTGGACTGGTTATTATACCCACAGTATCACAGAGTCTATTAAAAACCCATCCCCGAGAGGCCCGAGCCAACACCACGTCACCCAGATTTTGAATGGGACTGCAGCACCATGGGTATGGTGGTTACCAGAGCAGTGCAGCTGGTGACCCAAACCCAGGGACCAGCAGGCAGGACAGAGACCACCACCCCCTCGCAGCTTCCTGGGACACTGACATGAGTCAACACACAGTCTCCTGCCCATGTGGTCCACATGGAGCTTGAAATCTACAGACCAAAGTCACCCCCATGTGTCAGCCAGGCCTGGTTCTGCAGGGTCACACCTCTGCTGATCCTCCCAGAACAGTCCAGGGGATCAAGGGAAGGACACCGTGGCAGTCTGGCTGGCCGTTCTGGAATCTCCTGGCTCGAGGCTTGTCGACTTATGGGGCCACAGCTAGAACCCCCACTCTGTGAGGACCCTGTGAGCCCTGGTGTCTGGGCAGGGGTGGTATGAGGGTGAGACCGGCCCCTGTGTTCTGCCCTCGTCACCTGTGGTCATCAGCCTGCCTGGCCCTGACTCCTGACCTCTGACCCTGTTGTGGGCATTTTCAAGAGAGATGGTCCTGGGAACAGCCACAGCTGGACCACAGCCCAACACGGCCATGCAAGTCGTGCAACTGCCGACATTATCAGGGGAAGCCAACCGGTGACTCCAGCTTACACAGAGAGAGACAAAGAAGCCTTCAGAGAGCTGATCTCCCATCTCCTCGGGACATGCTGTCCCAGAACAGTCCCCAGCTGAATGCCAGCAGGAAGCCAACTTTTTGTCATGATGACCCCACTATACAAAGAAGGGCCCTCAGGGCAGCCCAGCCCTTCCCAGACTCCAAGGAGGCATCCCAAGTTGCCCCGGCCCCGTGCACCTGCCCCAGAGGGCCAGGATCAATGAGGTCTGACTCCTGCCCACCCTTCCATGGGACACAGGCCTCTCCTGAGGAACAGAAGTCCCAGAGGGTGTATCAGACCCCACCTGCCCACGATGTCAGTTAGGGGAGATTCAGAAGGGTCCAAGGCCCAAGAGACACAGGACCCCGCCCACCAGCCCCGTGGACACCGGAGCCATGGCCTAAGATGATAAGGTCCCTAGCCATATTTAGGGACTTTTATGTGCAGGGCTCCCCTACTGTGTGACTATTATAACTACCACAGTGATGGACCCAGCAGTATAACCCTGGTTGGACCTGCTGAGGCCACACACACATATCTCAGCTCAACCCTCGTGGCCAGAAAGAGCCAAGGCTGTGGTATCTGCACCCAGATCCCTGCCTCGCTGGACACTCTGGTCATGAGGGCTTCAAAAGACTCTGAGGATACCACTCTGACCCCCTACAGAGAACCCAGTCGCCCACCAGGAGCCCAGCAACTCCAGCAACAACCATTCTGGCTCCCAGCACCGCCTGTCAGAAGCC
The DNA here is from genome assembly GCF_000164805.1 of Carlito syrichta. NCBI lineage: Eukaryota > Metazoa > Chordata > Mammalia > Primates > Tarsiidae > Carlito > Carlito syrichta. The sequence continues at coordinate 4,594 of NW_007253386.1, forward strand.
GCACCCTTCATCCCAGCCTGCTGTAATCCAGGTAGAGTCCCCTATGCTCCCAGCAGAGAGGATTTCCAGATCCCTCCCCTCTGAGAGAGCACTGTGACCCTGAGGGCCGGGCCTCAGATGCAGACCCACTTAGCCACTGCATGGGAAATGCCTGCCCTGGATGTCTCCCCCTCAGTCCCCATGAGGTCGAGATGCCTTCATGACTCCCCCAGCCCCACTTACAGCCTTAGAGAGGGGTCCCACAGCCCCTTAGGGAGAGGAACCCTTGCCCAGGTCTGCCTGGGACTCTGGGGGAGGCTGACAGGAGCGGAGGCTGGAGCTGGGCCTGAACGCAGCTGCACAGGAGTTTGAAGAGGAGGGAAGAGGCACTTCCCAGCAAGCCACTGATTCTGATGCTCATGGGTTCCTTTCCTGGCCTGTCCCAGTGCCCAAGGAGGCCGAAGAGGCCTCTCTCCAGGTGAGGACTATGTACAAGTCTGGGTTCCTGGGCAGCCCCAGTCTCCCCAGCCCTGGTGGCCCCGAAGTGCAGCTGTCTGGACCCTCCTGACCCCTAAAGCTTCTACCTCCAGGACCGTCCCCAGGCCCAGGACCAGGTTTTTGTCCTGGGGCTTCAGGCCGTGGTATATACAGCTATGGGAACCACAGTGGTGCTGCCCATAGCAGTAACAAAGATCAAGCAAACAGGCTCCCACCTTTTGTCCTGGGCCTGAAATCCCCTGTTTATCCTGGGTCCCTGAAGCCACCTCTCTCTGACCGCTGACTCTCTAGATGACGGTCTATGCTCTAGGCATGGATGACAGAGAGTGAAATCAGAGGCTGGTGGAGGTAAACAGCACCCAAGCCTCACTGCAGGGGCAGTGCTGGGGGTGGGGAGCAGGAGGGACCAGAGGTCCCTGACCTGGGAGGTACAAGTCAGTGTTGCGAGGCCAGAGGCCTGGGACAGGCAACATAAAGCCATGGGGCCCAGGGCGGGCAACTGAGGATGCCGTGCTCAACACAGCCCAGCCCTACAGCCGGGTCTCCAGGAGCAGTGGGCACAGAAGCCCCCACACTGGGCCCTAAGATCCTCATCTGCCTCCAGTCTTACCACAGAGCCTGCATCAACACCCCTCCACAGAGGAGGATACTGAGGCACAGAGCAGACCTGCCCAGCCAGCAAAGGAGGAGGCCTGGAGCCCTGCCCCTATCCAGCACCTACCTCCACCAGACTCGAGGACTGTCCCGGAGATGTCCGCCATGAAGCCCACCCAAAGGGGCCCGGCAGTCAAGTTCCAACCCCTTTCCCAGGAGACACCTCCTCCCAGTTCAACTTCCCAGAGCCCATCTCTGGGAAAGGTGGCGGGCTGGCCCCAGGAGACAGGGTGGGGGGCAGTGCCTGGGGACAGGCGTAGTGTTAGGGCCTGTGTCATGTGGTATGGTATAGCTCCCATGGCAGCTATTTGACCTCAGAGGCAGAACCATGGGGGGATCATAGAAACTGGATTCATTTATGACTATAGTATGCTCCCAGAGATGGTGAACACACCCAGCGTCAGGACAATGTGGCCTGGGTGCACCCCGCATGCCCAAGTAGACCATTGCAGGTCCCAGATCCATGGGAGCTCCTCCAGCTGGGCACCCACACCCCACTCTGCACCTGAAACCAGCTCTGAGGCCCCAGAACCCTGGCAGGAGAACCTGTCTTCTGCCCAACCCACCTAGGTGGCCCCAGGACCAAGGGGATTCTGAGCAAGCCTGAGTCACTGTGGGTATGGTGGCAATTACCACTGTGAGAAACCCTGTCTCCAAAACTGTCCCCTGTCCACCGCGGAGTCCAGCTAGAGTCTCCTCATTGACAGTCACCACACATGGTCATTAAATGTCCCGTTTCTGATCACAAGCTCTTGAGCTGCAGAGTACTCTTTATTATTATTATTACTATTTTAGTTGGAGTCTCACTCTGTCACCTAGACTGGAGTACAGTAGCACACTCACGGCCACCCCAGCGTGGACCTGCTGGGCTCCAGAGATCCTTCCACCTCAGCCTTCCAAGTAGCCGGAACTACAGGTATGCACTACCATGCCTGGCAAAATTTTTTTGATTTATTGTAGAGATGAGGTCTCACCAAGTTGCCCAGGTGGGTCTCGAACCTGCGGGCTCAGGAAATCCACTCACCTAGGTCTGTCAAAGCACTGGGATTACAGGCTGAGCCACTGAGCCTGGTCAGAGTATTCTTCTAAAATGTGTAAGTTGGCTGTGTCACTATTTTTTAGTTTGGTAATAATTTACTCATAATTAGACACAATTTACACTTGAAGTAATTTTCAACAGTTTTATTTTCCCTTAAGGTGAAAAGTCAGATGTATTTATAAAACATCTCTACCTCTTGCAAGAAAAATACACAAGGATGCCAAAAAAAGGTATACATATTTCAAGAGATACTATCTATGTATTACTTTTTGAAGTTGAATTAAATTTAGGCAGCAATGTGTAGTAGGATGCTCGTTCAATTGTGCTTCAACATTTTTTTTGATCATTCTGTCTGTCACATAGTGACGCCAGCATTCATTTGATTAGTGCCATATTTTGAGAGAACATCATGCTTAAAATGTGTATATGTATTTTTGGACTCCCATATATGTATAATATATCTTGGCCTTTCCATTGGTGAACTGAGATGTCCACCGAGAAGGCACTCCCTTTGTTTGATGTTAAGGAAGTACCTAGAAAGAAGCAGCAGCCAAGGGGACCCTGGGAAAGACAGCAACTGCACAGTAGGTCTGTTGAGAACTAAACTCGGAGCCTTTTTATCCCTCAACCACATTCCTAACTAAGGGAGCCTGGGAAGTCAAGCCCTACTAACCATAAAGTCTCCTCAGACAAATTTATAACATGGCTTACTTTCCCCCTGACTCTGGAATAACAGCACATCCAAATAAAAAAGGCAATTAAAAGCCATCTCTTAGAGAAATTTGCATCTATATAGAACCCCCTTCCTGGGCGTTCCCAGAGGAGCCAGATGTTTTCCACCTATTCTCTCCCAGGGCTGTCCCCTATGATGTTTGATCTACATATCCAGACACTTCCACAAACTACCCTTTACTCCTTATCTCAAGCACTTTATCTCAATTTCCTTTACTGATTTCAAAATTCCTTAAACAGAACCTAACTCTTGGTACTGACTGCCAATCAGGAAAGCTTTGAATCCATCTATGACCAACAATTCCCCACGTGGAGATGTCCTACATTCCTGGACTGAACCAATGTAAATCTCACACGTTTTGATTTATGATTTTTTTTCTGTCCTCCCAAGATGCATATTGAGGCAGGGTAGTTAGTACAGCATGAGTTTTGTGCCAGACTTCACCCAACATCATATATAACCACGTTACAATTCAACCACCATGAGCACATGTTCTCAGGACCTCTAGGGACAGAGCCACGGGCCTCGGTCACTCATATTTGGCTCAAAATAAGCCTCTTCAAGCTTAAACTTTGGCTGAACTTAGAATTTATTCATTGTCACTGTCCTGGGCCCAGCCGATACCCTCGAAGTCCCTGCAGCTTCTCTGCAGAAGCACAAGGAGCTGTCCCTTCTCCTGAGCTGATAAGATCATTCCTCTATGTGTCAAATTAGGGTAGGGGTGTCTGAAGCTTTTCCCAGACTCTCAGCTCCCTGGTACGCTTCCTGCAAAGTGAAGAAAGCCACCCTGAGGGATGCTGGAGGCACCTCTTCCCCAGGGAGTCTTCGCTCCATTCAGCTTGTGCCACCCCATCCTCATTCCTTGCCTCCTTTGCTTCCCAAAGTGGTGCCCAATCTGCTTCCCCTGGGGCAAGGCTAACAAGGGGCCAGGATACGTGGGGAGAGAAGTCTCTCCCCGAACCACAGCAGCGACTGCCTGCAGATTCACAACCAAGCACACATTTCCCTTCCTAAGTCCCAGGGTAACACACCGAGAGCTCGTGATTTTATTTTAATTTTTTGTTCTGTCTGAAGGAGGGTTCTGGAATCATCATGCCCATTGTTGATAAACACATGAGATCTCTG
>NW_007253387.1:0-2645 GCF_000164805.1 Carlito syrichta
ACTAGCTAACTTAACCAGGTAGCCAGATGGGCTGACCAACTGACTTAAAAAACTAGCTACCTAGTTAGCAAGCTGGGAAGCCAACTGATTAACTAGATGACTTAACGTGCTACCCCTCTTGCTATCCAGCTGAATTAACTAGCTTACTACCTAGATAGCCAGCTGGCTAGCCAGATGATTTAACTAGTTGACTTAACCAGCTAGCCAGCTTGTTAGACAGCTGAGTCAATTAGATGACATAATTAGTGAGCCACCTGGCTATCCAGCTGACTTAACTAGCTCTCTACCTAGCTCACTAGCTGACTTTACTAGCTGACTTAGCAACCTAGGTAGATGACATAACTAGCTGACTTAACTGTCTAGCTACCTAGATAGCCAGCTGTCTTCACTAGGTGAAATAACAAAATAGACAGCTGTATAGCCATCTGAATTAACTAGCTTTTTAACAAGCAAGTGAGTGGCTAGCAAACTGATTAATGTGGAGACTTAATTAGCTAGCCACTTGGTTAGTCAGCTGACTTAACTAATTGATTAATGAGCTAGGAAACTGGGTAGTCAGCTGATTTCATTGCCTAGCTACCTCTCTAGCCAGCAGGCTAGCCAGCTGACTTAACTAGCTGAATTAACGAAGGAGTCAGCAGGCTAGCCAGCAGATTTAACTAGCTAGCTACATAGCTAGACAGCTGTATAGTCAGCAGATTTAACAAGCTGACATAACTAGATGCTGGATGGCTAGCCAGCTGACTTAACTAACTACCTACCTACATAGCCCGCTGGCTTGCCAGCTGACTTAACTACCTAAAGACCTAGCTAGACTGCTGACCAGCAAGCAGATTTAACTAGGTGACTTAACTAGGCAGCCAGTTGGCTAGCCAGCTTACTTAACTAGCTAGTTATCCTGCTAGAAACCTGGCTAGCCAACTAATTTAACTAACTGACTTAAGTAGCTAGCCAGCTGACTCAACTGACTGACTTAACCAGATAGCTGCCTAGTTAGCCAACTGACTTAACTAGCTAACTTAACTAGCTAGCTGCCTATCTATCTATCATATAGCTAGCTTACTTAACCAGATGACTTAACTAGCTAGCAAGCTGACATATCTAGCTGACTTAACTAGCTAGCTTCCTAGTTAGCCAGCTGACTTAACTAGCTTTAGTTACTAGTGAGTCAGTGGACTGCCCATCTGATATTACTAGATATTTAAGTAAATAGCCAGCTGGCAAGAAAAATAACTTAATGTGCTGACTTAACTAGCTACCCAGCTGGTTAGCCAGCTGATTAAACTAGTTGACTTACCTAGTTGGCCAACTGGCAAGCCAGTTGACTTAATTGCCTAACTACCTAGCTAGCCAGGAATCTAGCCAGCTGACTTAACTTAGTAGCCAGCTGGCAAGCCAGGATAATTAATTAGCTATTTACTTGGCTGGACAGCTTGATAGTCAGCTGACTTAACTAGCTGACATAACTATATAGCCTAATAGCTAGCCAGCTGACTTAACTAGCTACCTATCTACATATCCCGTTGGTTTGCCTGCTGACCTAACTACCTAAATACATAGCTAACCTGTTGGTCAGCGAATTAACTTAACTAGGTCACTTCACTAGCTAGCCAGCTGACTAGTCAGCTTAATTAACTAGATAGCTACCCTGATAGACAGCTGGCTAGCCATCTGAGTTAACTAACTGACTTACTAGCTGACTTAACTAGCTAGCTACCTGGCTAGCCAGCTGACATAACTAGCTAGCAACCTAGATATCCAGTTGGCTGGTCAGCTAACTTAACTAACTGACTTAACTAGTTAGCCAGCTGACTGGTCAGCTGAATTAACTAGCTGACTTAACCAGCTAGACAGCTGGCTTGCCAGGTTACTTAAGTAGCTAGCTACCTAGCTAGCCAGCACTGAAGCAAGCTGAATTAACTAGCTGTCCTAACTAGTTAGCCAGCTGTGTAGCCAGCTGACTTAACTAGTTGAATTAACAAGCTAGTCAGCTGGCTAGCCAGCTAACTTAACTAGCTGAATTATGTGGTAAGCCAGCTGGCTAGCCAGCTGACTTACCTACCTCTCTACTAAGTTAGCTTACTGGCTTGCCAGCTGACTTAACTCGCTGAAATAATTAGCTAGTGAGTTGGCTAGCCAACTGATTTAACTAGCTCGCTACCTAGCTAGCCAACTGGCTAGCCAACTGACTTAGCTAGCTGACTTAAATAGCTGGCCTGCTTGCTAGACAGCTGTATTAACTAGCATGCTATATAGCTAGCCAGCTGGATAGACAGCTGACTTAAATAGGTGACTTAACTAGCTAGCCATCTTTCTAGCCAGCTGACTTAAGTAGCAAGCTACCTATCTAGCCAGCTGGATAGCCGGCTGACTTAACTAGGTGACTTAAAAGCAAGCCAGCATGGTAAAAAGCTGACTTAACTCTGTAAGTACCAAGCTAGCCAGCTGTCTAGCCAGCTGACTTAACTAGGTGACTTAACTAGTAGCCAACTGGCTAGAAGGCTGACCTAACTGCCTAGCTACCTAGCTAGCCAGCTGGATAGCCAGCTGACTTAACTAGCTAGCTACCTAGGTAGCCTGCTGGCCTTCCAGTTGACTTAACTACCTAGATACCTAGCTAACCAGTTGGCTAGTGACCTGACTTA
>NW_007253387.1:2665-11215 GCF_000164805.1 Carlito syrichta
GCCAGATGATTTAGCTAGTTGACTTAACAGCTAGCCAGCTGATTAGACAGCTGAGTCAATTAGATGACATAATTAGTGAGCCACCTGGCTATCCAGCTGAGTTTACTACCTAGATACCTAGCTAACCAGTTGACTAGTGACCTGACTTAACTAGGCTACATAGCTAGCTTGTGTTTGGTTAGCCAACTGACTTAACTAGCTAGCTACCCAGATAAGCAACTGGCTAGCCAGCTGACCTAACTTGCTGATTTAACTAGCTAGAAAGCTGACTAAACAAGCTGACTTAACCAGCTAGCTCCCTAGCTAGCCAACTGGTTTAACTTGCAGGCTTAACTAGCTAGCTACCTATCTGTCTTGCTTGTCAGCTATCTTAACTAGCAGACATAACTAGCTAGCTTGCTGACATAGCAAGCTGACCTATATAGCTAGCTTCCTAGCTAACCAGCTGACTTAACTAGCTGAAATAACTAGCTAGCCAGATGTCTAGCCATCTGACTTATCTAGATTTTTAACTATCTAACCAGCTAGATTGCCAAAAGACTAAATGAGTTGATTTAACTAGCTAGACAGCTGGTTGCCAGTTGACTTAACTAGTTGACTTTACCAACTACTCAGCTGGCTAGCCAGCTGACTTACCTAGCTGACTTAAGCTAGCAAGTTGGCTAACCAGCTCACTTAACTAGCTAGCTACCTAAATACAAAGCAGGTTAGACAGCTGACTTAACTCGTGAATTGAACAGCTATCCTTCTGGCTACCAAGGTGACTTATCTAGTTAGCTACCTACCTAACCTGCTGGTTAGACAGCTGAATCAACTAGGTGACTTAACCAGCTCACTAGTTGGCTAGCCAGCTGAATTAACTCGCTGACATCACTAGCTTGCCAGGTAACTATCTTGCTGACTAAATTTGCTAGCCACCTACCTTGGCAGTTGGGTAGCCAGCTCTCTTAACTAGCTGAATTAACCAGCTTGCCAGCTGGCTAGTCAACTGTATTAAATAGCTCGCTACCTAGCTAGACAGCTTGCTAGCCAGCTGGCTCAACTAGCTGACTTAACTCACTAGCTACCTAGCTAGCCAACTGACTTAAATATTTATCTAAACAGCTAGCTACCTATCTAACAAGCTGACTTAAATAGTTAGCTGCCTAGCTTGCTTGCTGATGTAACCAGCTAGATAACTAGTTAACTTACTCGTTATCTAATGTGCTAGCTAGCTGACTTAATCATCTGACTTAACTCATTAGTTAATAAGCTATCTAGCTGACTCAACCAGCTGACTTAACTCGTTAGCTAACTAGCTGGCTAGCTGACTCAACCAGGTGACTTAAGTTAGTTAACTAGCTGACTACCTGACTCAACCTACTGACTTAACCTTTTAGCTAATGAGCTAGCTAGCTGTTTTAACCACCTGACCTAATTAGGTGGCTTAACTAGCTGATTTAGCTAGCAGATTAACTCCTTAGCTAGCTGACTTAATGGGCTGACTTAACTAGTTAGCCAGCTGTCTTAACTACCTGAAATAAATAGTTAGCTAACTATTTAACTAGCTGAATATCTAGCTGACTTAACTAATAAGCTAATGAGTTAGGTAGCAGACTTAAGTAGCTGACTTAAATAGTTAGCTAACTAGTGAGCTAGCTGACTTAGCTAGCTGACTTAGTTGGCTAAGGAGATAGCTAGCTGACTTAACGAGTTGGTCAATGAGTTAGATAACTGCTTTAACTAGTTAGTAAACGAGTTAATGAGCTGACTTAACTAGTTGGTTAATAAGTTAGCCAGGTGACTTAACTTGCTGTTTGATGAGTCGTCTGACTAGTTAGCAGGTTTAAAATGTTGGCTTACTACTTGGCCACCATGTTAGCTGGCTTAACAAGTTGACCGGATAGTCGGCATATTAGTTACTGTGTTGACTAGTTGACTGGCTAGTTGGCCAACTTGTCAGCTCATTTAACTTGTTGGCTGGCTAGTTTGCTGACCTAACTAGTCGGCAGTCTGGTTAGCTGATCAAACTTGTCAGCTGACACATTGGTCGAATACTTGGGCGATTGATTAGCTGAATGAACTAGTTTGTAGGCTAATCGTCCGAACTGTTTGCTAACTTAACTACTCAGCAACTGAGTGAGCCGAAAGGCAAACTGACTTAACTAGACATTTGGTGAATGAGGTGACTGGTCAGCTGTCTTTAATCAGTTGGCTTTTGAGCCAATTGGTCAGAAGACTTAATTAGTCAGCTGGTGAGTTAGCCAACCGGTGAGTTGACTTAACTATTCGGCTGGCAAGTGAGCCAACGGGTGAGTTACCTTAACTGGCCAGCAGGCCAAGAAACCAACTGGTGAGCTGACTTAACTAGTAGGCGGTGAGCAAGCCAACTAGTTAGCTGATCTATTGCCTGCAATCTTGCCAAGATAGTCGACCTGTTGGGTGGCGAGTGATCTGACTATTTTGCTGACCGGTTGGCAGGCGAGTGAGCCGACTAGTTAGCTGACCTGACAGAAAGTGAGCCCACTAGTTAGCTGACCAGCTAACTGAGTTGTGAGATGACTAGTTAGCTTTAAGTAACTAGCTGATTTGCTAGCTGACTTAACTAGCTACCAGACTAGCTAGATGGATAACTAGCTGACATAACTACCTAGCAAACAAGCTATATAGCTGTCTAGGTAGCCGACTTAACTAGCTGGCTAACTGGTTAGTTAGCTTGCTAGTTGACTTAACTATCTAGCTGATTAGCTAGCTGACTATCTAGCTGACTTAACTAGTCTGCTGACTAGCAAACTGACTAGTTAGCAGACAACTAGCTAGCTGAATAGTTTTCTGACTTGCTAGTTGAATTAACTAACTAGCTGGCTATCTAGATGACTTAACTAGTTGAATAGCTAGTTGACTGGGTAGCTGTCTATCCAGCTGACATAACTAGCTAGCTACCTGGTTGGTTAGATGGCTAGCCAGCTGGATTAGGAAGATACATACCTGGCTGGCTCGATGTCTAGGCTGACCGCTAGCTAGCTAGTGGACTGACCAGCTGACTAGCCAGCTGGCTTAAATAGCCAGCCAGCTGGATGGACAGTCAGATAGCCAGCCGGATTAAATAGCCAGCCACCCTGGTGGTCAGCCAGTTAGCCAGCTGGCTTAACAAGCTGACTACCTACCTGACAAAACTGTTAACCAGACGACTTAACTTGCCAGTCATCTGGGTAGACAGCCAGCTAACCAACTGACTTAACTAGCTGACATAACTAGATAGCCATATGGCTAGCCAGCTGGTTTAACTAGCTTGCCAGCTAGCAATCCAGCCAGCTAGCCATCTAACTTAACTCACTGACTTAACTAGCTAGCTAGCCGGCTAGCCAGGTGACTTAATTAGATATCTACCTACTTAGCCAGGTGACTAGCCAACTGATTTAACTAGTTGACATAACCAGCTATCCAGCTGGCTATTCAGCTGACATATCTACTGAGCTACATAACTAGCCAGTTGGCTCGCCACTTGAATTAACTAGCTGACTTAACCAGCTAGCCAGCTGTCTAGCCAGCTGACTCAACTAGCTGACAAAACTAGTTAGACAGTTGGCTAGACAACTGACTTAACTAGCTGTCATCACTAGCTAGACTGGTGGCTAGCCAGTTGACTTAAATACCTAGTACCTAAGTATCCCCTTGGCTTGCCAGCCAACTTAACTACTTAGCTACATTGTTAACCAGCTGTTTAGCCAGCTGACTTAACTAGCTAGCTAACTGGCTAGTTAACTGGCTAGCTGATTTAACTATCTAACATACTAGCTAGAAGATTAGCTAGCTGACTTAAATAGCTAGATGTCTAACAAGCTGACTAGCTAGCTGAATTAACTATCTAGCTGAATTATCTGACTAGCTAGCTGAATTAATTAGCTAGCTGGCTAACTACCTAACTAGCTGACTAGCTAGTTGGCTGGCTAGCTGGCTAGCTACCTGACTTAACTTGCTAGCTACGTGGTTGGCTAGATGGCTATCTAGCTGGCTTAACTAGCTACCTACCTGGCTGACTAGCTGGCAAGGCCTATGGCTAGCTAGCTAGTGGGCTGGCAAGCTGGCTAGCCAGCTGGCTTAAATAGCCAGCTGGCTGGCTAGACAGTCAGATAGCCAGCCAGCTTAACTAGCCAGCCACTCTGTTGGTCAGCCAGCTAGCCAACATGCTTAACTAGCTGGCGACCTATGTGACCAGCCTGCTAACCAGCCAGCCACCTAGCTAGCCAGCCGGCTAACCTGCTGACTTAACTAGCTTACTTAACTAGATAGCCATCTGACTAGTCAGCTGGCTTAACTAGCTAGCCACCTAGCAAGTCAGCCAGATAATCAACTAACTTAACTTGCTCAGTAACTATCTAGACAGCTGGGTAGCAGACTGTCTTAATTAGCTAATTACCTACTTAGCCAGGTGTCTAGCCAGCTGGCTAAACTAACTGACTTATCCAGATAGCCAGGTGGCCATCCAGCTGATAAAACAAGCGAGATACCTAGCTAGCCAGTTGGCTAGCCACTTGAATTAACTAGTTGACTTAACCTGATAGCCAGCTGGCTAGCCAGCTAACTTAACTAGCTGACTTAATTAGCTTGCCAGCTGGCTTACCAACTGACTTAACTAAGTCACTACCTATCCAACAAGCTGGGTATCCAACTGAGTTACCTAGGTGACATATCTAGCTACCCTCTGTCTCACCAGCTGACTTAACTAGCAAGCTACCTAGCTAGCCAGCTGGCTAGTCAGCTGACTTAACTAGGTGACATAACTAGCTAGCCAGCTGGCTAGAAAGCTGACATAACTAGCTAGCTAGCAAGCTGTCTAGCCAGATGATTTCACTAGCTAACTTAACTAGCTATCCAGCTGGCTAGACAGCTGACTTAATTTCCTAACTACATAGCTACGAGAAGGCTAGGCAGCTGACTAATCTAGTTGATTTAAGGAAGTAGCGAGCTGGCTAACCAGCAGACTTAACTAGCTCACTACCTAGATAGACTGTTGGATACCCTGCTGGCTTAATTAGCTGACATAACTAGACGCTGGATGGCTAGCCAGCTGGCTTAACTTCCTACCTAACTACATAGACCTCTGGCTTACCATCTGACCCAACTGCCTAAATTCCTAAGGAACCTGCTGGCCTGTAAGCTGACTTGGCTAGGTGACAAAACTAGCTAGCCAGCTGTCTAGCCAGCTTACTTAACTAGCTAGTTATCCTCTTAGGTAGCTGGCTAGACAGCTGACTTAACTAACAGACTTCACTAGCTAGCTGACTGACTTATCTAGCTGACTTAAGTAGCTAGCTACCTAGCTAGCCTGCTAACATAACTAGCAGATATAAATAGCTAGCTACCTAGCTAGCCAGCTGACATAATTAGCTGATATAACTAGTTAGCTACATAGCTTGCTATCATATAGCTAGCTGACTTAACTAGCTGACTTAACTAGCTGGCTAGCTGATATATCTAGCTGACTTAATTAGTTAGCCCCCTAGCTTTCCAGCTGACATAACTAGGTGAAATAACTAGTGAGTCAGCTGGCTACCCATCTGACGTAGCTAGCTGTTTAACTAGCTATTCAGCTGGCAAGAAAACTGACATAACCAGCTGACTTAACTAGCTAGCCAGCTGTTTAGCCAGTTGACTAAACTAGCTGAATTAGCTAACTGACCAGCTGACTAGCCAGCTGACTTATTTGCCTAGCTACTAGCTAGCCAGCAGCCTACCCAGCTGACATAACTAGCTGACTTAATGAAGTAGCCATCTGGCTAGCCTGCAGACTTAACTAGCTAACTACCAAGCTAGACAGCTGGATAGTCAGCTGACTTAACTATCTGACATAACTAGATAGCCTGATGGCAAACCCACTGACTTAATTAGCTACCTACCTACATATTCCGCTAACTTGCCAGCTTACTTAACTACCTAACTACCTAACTAACCTGCTGGCCAGTGAGTTGTCTTAGGTAGGTGACTTAACTACATAGCCAGTTGACTAGCCACCTGCCTTTACTAGCTAGCTACCATGCTAGGCAGCTAACTAGCCAGCTGATTTAACTAAGTGATTTAACTAGCTAGCCAGCTAACTTAACTAGCTCACATAATTCACTTGCTTCCTAGCTATCTATCATTTAGCTAGCTAACTAAAGTAGATGACTTAAACAGCTAGCCAGTTGGCTAGCCAACTGACTTAACTCACTGACATTACTGGCTATCCAGGTTGCTATCCAGCTGACTTAACTAGCTAGCTACATACCTTGCCAGTGGGCTTGCTAGCTGTCTTAACTACCTGAAATAACCAGTTAACCATCTTGCTAACCAACTGACTTAACTAGCTCGCTGTCTAGCTAGTTAGCTAGCTAGCCAGCTGACTTAACTAGCTGACTTAACTAGCTAGCTACCTAGCTAGCCAGGTGACTTAAATAGTTAGCTAACTAGCTAGCTACCAAGCTAACAAGCTTACTTAAATAGTTACATACCAAACTAGCTAGCTGACCTAACCTGCTAGCTAACTGCTTACATTACTCGTTATCTAACATGCTAGCTAGGAGACTTAAATATCCGACTTAACTTGTTAGCTAACTAGCTAGCTAGCTGATACAACCAGCTGACTTAACTAGTTAGCTAACTAGCTAGCTTGCTGACTCATCCAGGTCACTTAACTCGTGAGCTAACTAGCTACCTAGCCAACTCAACAAGCTGACTCAACCCATTAGCTAACTAGCTAGCTATCTGACTCAACCAGCTGACAATGTGTTAGCTAAATAAGTAATAGCTGTTTTAACCAGTTGACTAAATTAGAAAGCTTACTTAACTAGCTTACTTAGCTAGCTGACTTAACTACTTAGCTAGCTCACTTAACTGGTTGACTTAACTAGTTAGCTAGCTGACTTCACTACCTGAATTAAATAATTATCTAACTATGTAACTAGCTGAATAACTAGCTGACTTAACTAATTAGTGAACTATTTAGGTAGCAGACAAGTAGCTGACTTAAATAGTTAACTAGTGAGCTGACTTAGCTAGCTGACTTAGCTACCTAGCTGGTTAGCTAGCTGACTTAGTTATCTTACTTAACTAGTTTGCTAATGGGATATCTATCTGACTTAACGAGTTGATTAACGAGTTAGCTAACTCTTTTAACTAGTTGGTAAAAGAGTTAACTAGCTGGCATAACTAATTGGTAAACGAGTTAGCTAGGTGACATAACTTGGTTGACGAATCAGACAAATAGTTAGCTAGTTTAACACGTTGGCTGACAACTCGGCCAACTTTTTAGCTGGCTTAACAAGTTGGCCAAATAGTTGACCCACTAGTTAGCTGGGTCAACTAGTTGACTGAGGAGTTGGCCCACTAGTTAGCCCACTTCACTTTTTGGCTCTCTGGTTTGCTGACCTAACTAGGCGGCCGACAAGTTGGCTGGCTCATTAACTGGCCTAACTAGTCAGCCGACTTGTTAGCTGAGCTAACTTGTCAGCTGACACGCTGGCCGACTAGTCAGGTGAACAGTTAACTGACTTAACTAGTTGGCCATTTACTCGGCTGACCGGTTAGCTGACTTAACTAGTTGGCCAACGTGTTAACCAATAGGTGGGCTGATTTATTTTTATTTTTATTTTATTTTTTTATTTTTATTTTATTTTTTTAAACCATTTTTTAACTTTGTTTTATTGTAGTGATGTCAGTTACAAGTCAGGGTTAGGTACATGAGTCATCTACATGTTGGTGGAATTTGCGCCTCCAAGCAGTCCTCATTTCCCCTGGTTTAAGACCAGGTATGTTGTCAACATATTCCCCCTCCTTTCCTGGCAGTATCCTGTAACTGCCAATCCTTCCCTTGTGTAATTGTAGTTAACGTTCAGATCCCACTTACATGTGAGAGCGTGTGGTATTCAGTTCTTTGTTTCTGTGATAGATCACTGAGTATGATTGTGTTCAACTCTATCTAATTTACTGTGAAGTCCGTGATTCTGTCCTTCTTTATGGCTGCATAATACTCCACTGTGTATATGTACCACATTTTCTTTATCCAATCCACATTTCTTTTTATTGTAGAGATGAGTTGCCCAGGATAGTCTCAAATTATTGGACTCAGGCAATCCTCTTGCCTCCACCTCCCAAAATGATGGAATTAACAGGATGAGCCACCACACCTGGCTCCAGGCCACTTTCAGTTCGCCAGAGGATTGATTCCATGTTTTTTTCTATGGTGAATAGTGTGACAATGAACATGCATGTAAGGTGACTTTTGTGTAGAGTGATTTATGTTCTTCTGGGTCTAGAGGAAGTTTAGGTTTACAGCAAAGCTGGGCAGAAAACATACAGACCTTTCATCAACCACTTGCCCTCACATAGCCATGGCTTCCCCACTACCAATCTGCACCAGAGGAGTGCATTTGCTACAAGTGGTGACCCAACATTGACATGACATTGTCAACCAAAGTTCATAGTTTACACTGGGCTTCACACTTGGTGTTGTGTAATCTATGACTTTTTTTTAATTAAACATTTTTTTAGTTATAAAATTGTGGGGTACAGTTAAGGGTTAGGTATACAAAT
>NW_007253388.1:0-6688 GCF_000164805.1 Carlito syrichta
GTTTACCTAGTTAAGCCAGCTGGCTAGTCATCTAACCAACCAGGTAGCTAGCCAGTTAAGTCTGCTGGCTAGCCAACTAGCCAGCCAACTAGATAGTCAGCTAGTTAAGTCAGCAAGCTAGGCAGCTAGCTTGTTAAGTCAGCTAGCAAGTCAGCTAACTATTCAGCTAGTTAGTTAAGTCAGTTAGATAGTCAGGATGTTTGTCAGCTAACTATTTAAGTCAGCTACTTAGTCAACCAACTAATCAGCCAGATAGTTAAGTCAACAAACCAGCTCTCTAGCCAGTTAGCTAGCAAGTTAAGTCAGCTAGATAAACGGCTAGATAGTTTTTTTGCTTGCTAGTTATGTCAGCCACATAGCCAGCTAGCTAGTCAGCTATCTAGTTAAGTCAGCTAGCAAATCAGCTAGTTACTTAGCTAGCTAGTGGGCTAGCAACTCAGCAAGCCAGTCAGATAACTAGTTGCCTCACTCACTTTCCATCAGCTCAGTTGAACAGTCTGCCAGCTCATCTGCCAGCCTGTCAGCAAACTACTTGGCTCACTCACCAGCAAACTGTTCAACTAACTCATCAGCTTGCTCACAAGCCAACAGGACAGCTAACTAGTCGGCTTCCTCGCCATTTGACTACTTAAATCAGCTTACCAATGGCTCTCATGCTGACCTACTAGTTAAGGCATCTCACCCATTGGCTCACTTGATGGCCAACTAGTTAATTCGGCTCACCAGTCTTCTCACTCACCGGCCGTTTAGTTAAGTTTTCTAACCAGTCAGCTCACTCACCAGCCGACTAAAGTCAACTGACCAGTCAGCTCACACACCGGCAGGTTAGTTGTCAGCTGACCAGTTTGCTCTCTCACTGGCTAACTACTTAAGTCAGCTTACCAGTTGGCTCACTTGCTTCCCGACTTGTAAATTCACCTGACTAGTCGGCTCTCTAACCACCGATTAGTTAAGTTAGGTCACATGGTGCCTCATGCTCTGGCCGACTAGTTAAGTCAGGTAGCCGATCCACCGACTAGTCGTCCAAGTAGTAAAGTAAACTAAACTGTCAACCGACTAGTTGACCAAGTTGTCAGCCAACAAGTTAACAAAGCTAACTTGTCAGCTGACTAGGTAGGTCAGATAACATGGCCAAATAGTCAGCCGAATAGTTAGGTCAGCAAATGAGCACGCAGCTAGATAACATTGCTAACTAGTGGGCCAGCTCGTCAGTCATCTTGTTAACACAGCTAACTAGGCGGCCTACTAGTCAACTGTCTTTTAAGCCAGCTAAAAAGTCGGGCGTTTAGGCAGTCAATGTGTTAAACAATCGAAGTAGTCGGCCGACTCGTCAGCCCACAAGTTAATTCACCTGGCTAACTCATTAACCAGCTAGTTAAGTCAGCTAGTTAGCTCGTTTAACAATTAGTTAAAACAGCTAACTCGTTAACCAACTTGTTAAGTCAGCTAGCTATCTCGTTAGCCAACTAGTTAAATCAGGTAGCTAACCTGCTAGCTAGCTAAGTAAGCAAGCTAAGTCAGCTAGCTCACTAGTTAGCTAACTATTTAAGTCACCTACTTAAGTCTGCTTCCTAACTAGTTAGATAATTACCTTTTAAGCAGCTAGTTATTCAGCTAGTTAAATAGTTAGCTAACTATTTAATTCAGGTAGTTAAGTCAGGTAGTTAACTTGTTAAGTTGACCAGTTAAGTCAGCTAGTTAGGTAGTTAAGTCAGATATCTAAGTCAGTTACTTAAGTTAGCTTTCTAATTTAGTCAGATGGTTAAGACATTTAACTAGTTAGTTAGCTAATGGGTTAAGTTAGCAGGTTGAATGAGGTAGTTAGCTAGTTAACTAACGGGTTAAGCCAGCTGGTTGAGTCAGCTAGCTAGCTAGTTTGCAAACGGGTTGTGTCACCTAGTTGAGTAGGCAAACTAGCCAGTTAGCAAACGAGCTAAGTTCACTGTTGAGTCAGCTAGCTAGCTATTTAGATATCGAGTTAAGTCAGAGGATTAAGTCAGGTAGCAAGCACGTTAAATAACGAGTAAGTTTACTAGTTAGCTAGCTGGTTAAATTAGCAAGCTAGCCAGGCCACTAATGATTTAAGTCAGCTTTTTAGCTTGGTAGCTAGCTGGTTAGATAACTATTTAAGTCAGCTGGCAGCTAGGTAGCTAGCTAGTTAGCTAACTATATAAGTCAGATGGCCAGCTAGGTAGGTAGTTAGTTAATTCAGCTAGTTAGGTCAGCTGGCTAACCAGGAGCCTAGATAGGTAGTGAGCTAGTTAAGTCAGATGGCTAGCGAGCTGGCAAGTTGATTAATTCAGCTAGTTAAGAGAGCTGTCTAGCCAACTGGAAATGTATGTAGCTAGCTAGTTAAGGCATTTAGATAACTACCTGGCTAGCTAGTGATGTCAGCATGTTAAGACAGCTGGCTAGACAACTGTCTAGCTGGTTAAGTCAGCTAATTTAGTCAGCTGTCTAGCCAGCTGACTAGGCAGGTAGCTAGCTAGATATGTCAGCTTGCTAGCCGGCAGGCTAGCTATTCATGTCAGATAGTTAAGTCAGCTGGCTATACTGCAGGCTATGTAGGTAAGTAGGTAATTAAGTGAGCTGTTTTGACAGCTTGCTATCTTAAGTCAGTTGGGTAAGTTAGTTGCCTAGCCAGCTGTCTAGATAGGTAGCCAGCTAGTTAAGTCACCTGGCCAACCAGCTGACTAGATGGTTAAGTCAGTTAGTTAAGTCAGTTGGCAAGCTGCTACCTAGATAGTTAAGACACCTCGTTAAGTCTGTTGGCTATCCAGCTGGTTGGCTAGTTAAAATCTAGTTAAAAAATCAGATGGCTAGCCATATGGTTAGCTAGTTATTTCTGATAGTTAAGTCAGCTGGTTACCTAGGAATCTAGCTATATATGTCAGCTAGTTATGTCAGCTGGGTAGCTCATTAAGTCAGCTAGTTATGCCAGCTGGCGAGCTAGGTATCTAGGTGGTTAAGTCAGCAAGTTAAGTTAGCTTACTAGTTAGTTAAGTCACCTAGTTAAGTCAGCTGGCTAGACAGCTGGCAAGCTGGGTAGCTAGATAATTATGTCAGCCGTCTATACCACTGTCTAGTTAGTTAAGTCACCTAGTTAAATCAGTTGGCTATCCAGCTGGCTAGCAAAATAGGTTGCTAATTACCTCAGCTCGCTTGACAGCTGGCTAGTTATTCAAGTCACCTAGTTTAGTCAGCTGGATAACCAGTAGGCTAACTTTATACCAAGCAAGTTAATTCAGCTGACTAGCAAGCAGGCCAGCTATTTATGTCAGCTAGTTAAGTGAGCTGGCTAGTCAGTTAGTTAGCTAAGTAGCAAGCTAGTTATTTCAGTTTTGTATCCAGTTTGCTAGGTAATTAAGTCAGCTAGTTAAGTCAGCTGGCTAGGCAGCTAGATAGCTATATAGAGAGCTAGTTAATCAGCTGGCTAGCCAACTGGCTAATTGTTAAGCCAACTCGTTGAGTCAACTGGTTTGCCAGTTAAGTCAACTAGCTAATTCAACTAGTTAATTCAGCTGGGTTCCCAGCAGGCTAGCAAGGTGGCAAGCTAGTTATGTCAGCTGGCTAGAAAGTTAAGACAGTTATTTAATTTAGCTGGCTTCCCAGCTAGCTAGTTAGGTAACCAGCTAGTTAAGTCAGCTGGCTAGCCAGCTGGCTAACTGGTTAAGTCAGCTAGTTAATTCAGCTGGCCAGCCAGTGGCGAGCAGGATAAATAAGCTAGTTAAGCCAGCTGCCCATCTAGCTGGCTAGCTAGGTAGTTTGCTAGTTATGTCAGCTAGTTAAGTCAACTGGTCAACTAGGTAGCTAGCTAGTTAAGTCATTTAGATAAGTCAGCTGTCTAGCCAGCAGCAAAGCAGCGTATCTAGCTAGTGAAATCAGCTGGCTATCCAGCTGGCTAGCTTGTTAATTCATGCAGTTAAGTCAGCTCACTGGCCAGCATGTTAGCTAGGTAGTTAGGTAGTTAACTCAGCTGGCATGCCAGTGATCTATGTAGGTAGGTAGCTAGTTATGTGAGCTGGCTAGCCATGAGGCTATCTTGATATGTCACCTAGTTAAGTCACCTGGTTGTCTAGCTGTCTAGCTAGGTAGCTAAGTAGTTAAGTTTGTTGGCTAGCCAGCTGGCTACTACATTAAGTCAACTAGTTAAGTCAGCTTGCTAGGATGCTGACTAGCTAGGTAGCTAGGCAATTAAGTCAGCTGGCTAGCCAGCTGGTATTCTAGTTAAGTCAGTTTGTTTACTCAGCTGGCTAACCAGCTGGCTAGCTAGTTAAGTCAGCTCATTAAATCAGTTGTCTAGTCAGCTGGCTAACTATTAAAAAGCTAGTTACATCAGATGTGTAGACAGCTGGCACACTAGTTATTTCTGCTAGTTAAGTCAACTGGCTAACTAGGTAGCTAGCTTGTTAATTCAGCTAGATATTTCAGCTAGCTAGGTAGTTAAGTCAGCTAATTAAGTCAGTTAGCTATATGATAGCTGGCGAGGGAGCTAGCTAGTTAAAACATCTACTTAAGTCAGCTGACTAGGTAGGTAGCTAGCTAGTTAAGTCAGCTATTAAGGTAAGCTGGCTAGCTAGTTATGTCACCTATTTAAGTCAGCTCGCTGTCCAGCAGGGTAACTAGGTAGTTAGGTAGTTAAATCTGCTGGCAAGCCGATGGGCTATGTATGTAGGTAGCTAGTTAAGTCAGCTGACTAGCAATCAGAAGTGTACTTATGTCAGCTAGTTAAGTCAGCTGGCTATCCATCTGTCTGTCTACATAGCTAGCTAGTTAAGTCTGCTGGCTAGCCAGCTGGCTACTTCATTATGTCAGCTAGCTTAGTCAGCTGTCTAGCCTGATGGCTACCTACGTAGCTAGGCAATTAAGTCAGCTGGCTATCCAGTTGGATAGCTAGTTAAGTCAGCTTGTTAAGTCAGCCTGCTAGCCAGCTTGCCAGCTAGGAACCTAGCTAGTTATGTCAAATGTATAGTCATCTGACAAGATATTTAAGTTACCTAGATAAGTCAGCTGAATAGCACACTGGCTAGCTATTTAGCTTGCTATCTAAGTCAGCTGGCTAGACAGCTGGCTAGCTAGATAGTCACCTCGTTAATTCAGCTGGATAGCCAGCTGACTAGCTATATAGCAAGCTACTTAATTCAACTGGCTGGAAAGCAGATCAGCTAGTTAAGAGAACTAGTTACATCAGCTGGCTAGCCAGATGGCTAGCTAGTAGTGACCTAGATAAGTCAGTTGGCTGGTCAGGTGGCTAGCTAATTAAGTCAGCTTGTTATGTCTGCTGGTTAACCAGGGAGCTAGAGAGGTAGAGAGCTAATTTAGTCAGCTGTCTAGCCAGCCGGATAACAAGTTAAGTCAGCTACTTTAGGCACCTGGCTGGCCAACTGCCTAGTTCGTTTATCAAGTAGTTAATTCAGCCTGCTTACCAGCTTCCTAGATAGTTTAGACACCTCGTTAAGTCAGTTGGCTAGGCTGCTCGCTTGCTAGTCCAAAAGCTTGTCAATTCAGATGGCTGGACAGCTGGATATCTAGTTAAGTCACCTGGCTAATTAAGTAGCTAGCTAGTTAAGTCAGCTGTTTATGTAAGCTGGCTACCTGGTTAAGTCAACTATTAAGTCGGCTAGCTAGCTAGATAGCTAGCTAGGTAGCTAGCTAGTTATTTCAGATGGTTAAGTCAGCTTGATATTTAGGAAACTAGTTAGTCAAGTCAGCTAGCTACGTGAGCTGGTTAGCTAGTTAATCAGCTTGTTAAGTCAACTGGCTATCCAGCAGCCTAGCTGAGTAGCTAGCTAGTTAAGTCAGCTGGCTAGCCAGCTGGTTAACTAGGTAGATAGGTTGTTAAGTCAGCTGGAAAGCCAGCAGGATACATAGGTAGCTAGCTGTTTAAGTCAACTGGCTTCCCACCAGGCTAGCTATGGATTTCAGCTAGTTAAGTAAGCCGTCTAGCCAGTTGGCTAACTAGTTAAATCTGGTGTTTGAGTCAGCTGCCTAGCCAGCTGGCTAGCTGGTAAAGTCAGCTAGCTAATTCAGTGGCTTGCCAACTGGCTAGCTAGTTAGCTACATAGTTAACTCAAATGTCTAGCCACCTGGCTAGTTGGTTAAGTCTGCTAGTTGAGTCAGCTGGCTAACCACCTTGCGAGGTAGATAGCCAGCTAATTAAGTCAACTGGCCAGCTAGCTGGCTAACTAGTTAAATGACCTGGTTAACCAGTTGGCTAGCTAGGTGGCTAGCTAGTTATGCCACTGTCTAGCTGGATGGCTATTTACATGAGTCAGCTAGTTAAGTTAGCTGGTAACTAGTAGGCTGGCTAGCTGGGTCACTGGCAAGTTAAGCCGACTGGTTAGCAGGCTGGTCAGGTAGGTGGCAAGCTCATTCAGTCGTCTGGCTAGATGGCTGATGAGAAGGGTGGCTGGCTAGTTAAGCCAGCTGGCTATCCGATCGTCAAGCCAACTGCCTGGCTATTTAAGTTAGCTGGCTATCCTGCTGTCCAGCCCACTAACTAGATAACCGGCTGCCTAGCCAGCTACACAGCCAGGTAACTAGCTAGGTAAGCCCGTTGGATAGCCATCTAACCAACACATTAGCTAGCTAGCTATGTCAGCTGGCTAGCCAGCTAGCCAGTCAACTAGCTAGTCAGCTAGTACAGTCAGTTAGCTAGCCAGTTAGTTAGTTAAGTCAGCTAGCAATT
>NW_007253389.1:0-9013 GCF_000164805.1 Carlito syrichta
GGAAAGCAGTGTGGCGATTCCTAAAAGCTCTAAAAATTGACCTTCCATATGACCCTGCAGTCCCCCTACTGGGAATATACCCTGAAGAACACAAATCACTCTATAAAAAAGATACCTGCACACGTATGTTTATCGCAGCGTTGTTCACAATAGCAAGAACCTGGAAACAACCATGCTGCCCATCAAAAGAGGACTGGATTAAAAAATGTGGTACATATATACGATGGAATACTATGCAGCCATAAAAAAGAACAAAATCATGAATTTCGCTACAACCTGGATGGAACTAGAGTCTATAATACTGAGTGACCTCTCACAGAAACAAAGATCCAAATATCACATGTTCTCACTCATATAATGGATCTTGAACATCTAATGCAATACTATAAGAACATGACTGACAGTACTGGGAAACTATGGGGGGGAGGGGGATGGGATTAACAGTAGCAAATATCTGTCGGGGGATGGGAAAACACCTCTTATCAACAGGGTGCCTGAATGAAACGTAATTGTACACCTAACCCTTAACTGTACCCCACAAAACCATAATAAAAAATACTGATTAATGAAAAAAAAAAAAAAAAAAAAGACACCACCTATTCCCCAGAAACCTGCTACTTAGAAGGCTTCATCTACATTTCATGAACCTAGGCTTCCCCAACACTCCTTTACCTTAACTCAAGCATTTTTTGTACTACTTTTACATTTTTTAATCAGTGCTTAACTCTTTCTACCAATTGTCAATCAAAAAATCTGACTCCACCTATGACCTGTAAGCCCCTGCCTGGTTGGAGATGTCCTGTCTTTCTGGGCTCAACCAATGAAAACCCGATATGTATTAATTTATGTTTTGCCTGTAAATTCTGTTTGACTAAAATGTATATAACCAATCTGTAATTCAACCATGTTGGGCACATGTTCTCAGGATCTCTTAGGACTGTTCTATAGACCTAGGTCACTCACATTTGGCTCAGAGTAAACCTCTTTAAATATATTACAGTGTTTGGCATTTTTATTAAGACAGGTGACAGAGGAAGACAAATACAAATTGGTCATATAATCTGGCTTCAAGATTCTTCCTCCTACCTCTGTCTGAGCTGTGAAAAGAAACATGAGCCTGTAAGTGCAAGATACAGTGACACTTGAATAATTGACCCATTAAGATTGTGTTTTACAATAGCAAAAACATAGAACCAACCATGCTGCCCATCAAAGCTGGACTGGATAAAAAAAGTGGTACATGTACACAATGGATTATTATGCAGCCATAAAGAAGGACAAACATACGGACTTTGCATCAACTTGGATGGATTTAGAGTCGATCATACTAAGTGATCTATCACAGAAACAAAGAACAGAGTACCATAAGTACCATATCACTTATAAGCGAACCTTGAACAATTATCATAATACTATAAGAAAGAGATTGGCAGTGATGGGAAACTGCCAGGGGAGAGGGAGTGGGATTGGCAGTTGCGGGAAACTGCTAGGGCAGCAGGGAGCATACCTCATCAACAAGGGTACCTGCAGAGTCAACGTTTGTATCCCTAACCCTGAATTGTACCCCACATCTTTAAAATAAAATTTAAAAAAAGAATGTGTTTTACTCAGCCTCTTTTTTATTTTTCTTCTGGGATAGCTTTTATATTGCTATAGAAGGGCTCTGACTATACTTGGTACAGTCCTCACCCTTCTACCAAGAAATGAATGGTGGGATGAAGGGAACATTCCCAGAAAGGAGGAAATATCACTAGGAATTACAGGTAGTTCCAACATAGTCAACTAATCCGATGACTTTTTAGGATGATTGCTCACCAATCTTTATATTGGACCCATTCATATAACTCTGAATGACAGTTGGAAAAGGAGCATTCAGAGGTAACAACTGAGTTTAGTTAGGGACAGATCTTGCTGATATTATGGAGGGGCTTAACTGCTGAGAGAAACCCTCAAAGAATCTTAGGGTTTGTTCATTTAATTTCAGTTAACTTGATTTTCTAACCTAAGAGTATAATTTTCTGTTTTCAACAATAGTAAAAAAGAATGTCTTGTAGAAACAAATTTTATGGTTGCTTTTTATGTAAATGTTAGAAGCCTAAAAACATAAATGAACAATATTTGGTCTACTTAGCAATGTATCATAAATCGTCCATCCACAAATTTTATTTGCTTCTTGGTCTTCTGACTAAACTCTTGGTGTTATCAATATAGTAACATTTTAAAATCATTTATTTTTGTGATTTGTAGCATATCTTGGATAATGAACTTGATATGTTTGTAAACTACAGAGAATTTTTCTCTATTACTGTTAGATTTAACTTTCTAAAATATAAATGGCAAACTCTATATTCTTGTTAGTCACACATGTATGATTTTAGATTCTTTGCTATATTCTTTTCAAGTCTTTGTCTTTTCAAACTGAAGAGTACTTTTTCTTAGTCTGTTCTCATAAAGCAGCTCCTTGTTCAATTTAATAGCTCTTCTCTGGCTGTCTCCATTCCAGTTCTTGGTTTTCTTGAGTATAATGACCAAATAACACATATGGTTCCAGGTGTGGGTAAACCATGTTTCCATAGAGGCTGGATAGTTTTCTGCTCTGTTTCCAATAGTCTTTCTCTCTGCTGCTCAGGATTCTATAGCTTTCTCAGCCACAAGAGCACATTGTGCTGATTTCTTCAAGTCTGCAGTCTGACTCTTTTCTGAGTCATAATTGTTCAGATTATTTTGAAAGTAAGGTACACGTCTATTCTTTGTTTATCTAACTCCTGTTGCTACTGAAACATTTGGTAATTACCAAGGATCTTTGAAATAGTGTAGGAAAACCTCAACCTATTGATCCCAGATTTATTTTCTCCTGTACAATGCCCTTATTTAAATTAGATCATTTTTTCCATGACTAGAATTTGATCTTCTACAGGAGTAAGGTTTCCTGGTGGGAAACACTTCATACATGGCCTGGAAATAAACATTTTTTCAAAGTTAGTGTATTAAGTGCACTCTTACTCCATCAGTATTTTGTTCTCCATAACATTATATGTTTAATGTCTCCAGTAAGTATATAAATATATAAACTTTGCATGTTTAATGTTTCAGTGATGAGGACAGAAATGGGAAGCAGAAGACATGAGGTTTGATTCAGATAAAGCTGATCAGGGCAATATTAAACTCTTTCTGTCTCAATGCATCAACATCACCATTCACAACTCAAAGAAGGTAACATTTTGGTGGGGATATTTGAAGATCTTTGAGAAGAAGGGACCATTTAAGTTTAATTGTTGATAATATCAAAGATCAAAGAAAGTTTGCATACTAGCATCACAAATTATTTAACAAAAGACTCTCTGGACTTAGACTCAAGTTGGAATCTGATTTTCCCATATATTGCCTCAGTGACTTCAGGTGAGTATGTAGAACTCTGTTCCCTGTCCCTAGCTTCACTGAAATATGCATGATAAGTTATATATACAGCATCTAATGTGATGTTTTGATATATGTATGCATTGCAAGATAATTATCACAATCAAGCTAACATATCCATCACCTCATCTCCCTTTATTTTTGAGTTGAGATCTACTCTTTCAGCAAATTTCAGGTATACAAATATTATTATTAACTATACCACCTATAAGCACCTAACAACCACTGTTCTACTTTCTGTAACTATGAGTTTGACTCTTTTTTTTCGGTTCCATCTATTGGTGAGATCCTGTGGTATTTGTCTTTCTGTGTTTGACTTATTTCACTTTGCATAACGTCCTCCAGTTTTATCTATATTGTCACAAATGACAGGATTTCTTTCTTTCTTTCTTTCTTTTTTTGAGTTGGCATCTCATTCTGTCGCCGAGGCTGCAGTGCAGTGGCACGCTCACTGCCACCCAGCATTGACCTGCTGGGCTCCAGTGATCCTTCTACCTCAGTCTTCCATGTAGCCGGAACTACAGGTGTATGCTACCACCCCCGGCTAATTTTTTATTTATTGTAGAGAGGAGGTATCACCAAATTGCTCATGCAATCCACTTGCTTTGGCCTCCCAAAGTGCTGGGATTACAGGCTGAGCCACTGAGCCTGGGCAGGATTTCCTTCTTTTTAAGGCTGAATAGTATTCCATTGTGAATGTATACGTTAGGATAGTAGTGCTTGAAAATAGAATTAGTATAGAAAATAGTGTAATTGTTAGGATAATATAAATAAGGAGATTAAGGAGTATCATAGTAGAGTTATATTTTAGAATTGCGATTATTCATCCTATGTGGGCAATAGAAGAGTAAGCTAGGATTTTTCGAAGTTGCGTTTGGTTTAGTCCCCCTCAGCCGCCTAATGCGATAGAGGCTAGGGCAATTAGGGTTATTAGTGTTAGGTCTAGGGTTGTGTTAATCTGATATAGAATTGAGATGGGGTTAATTTTTGTCATGTGAGGAGCAATATCCCGGATATTAGTGATACTCCTTGAGTGACTTCGGGCACTCAGAAATGGAAGGGTGAGAGACCTAGTTTTATTATTAAGGCAATTAAGATTATTATTGAGGATGCTTGATTGAATTTGTTTATAGCAGTTCACTGTCCGGAATAGCTTGTATTTGTAATTACAGCTATTATTAGAAGCATGGAGGCTGTAGCTTGAATTAGAAAGTATTTAGTAGCTGCTTCGGTTGAGCGGGGGTTGGCTTTTTCAATTAGGATTGGTGTGATGGCCAGTATACTTATTTCTAGTCCGATTCAAATTAGTAATCAGTGTGAGCTGAATATAGTGATTAAAGTGCCTGAAAATAAGGTAAGGAAAATAGAGGATAAGGTTAGGGGTTTAATTAGTACGGGAAGGATATAAACCAACATTTTCGGGGTATGGGCCCGATAGCTTATTTAGCTGACCTTACTATAGAATATTGTGTAATTAGGTAGCACGAAGAATTTTGAATTCTTAAGTATAGGTTCAATTCCTGTGATTCTAGAAATAAGGGGATTTAAATCTCTATTATTTACTCTATCAAAGTAACTCTTTTGTCAGACATATTTCTTGTCTTATAGGTGGGGTGGAATACTGCATATTAGGATAGGTATTGAGATGTATCATATACAAAAGGCTAGTGTGAGTGGAAGAAAATTTTTTCATAGAAGGTGTATTAGTTGATCGTATCGAAATTGTGGATATGAGGCTCGGACTCATAGAAAAAGTGAGGTGAGGATGAGTGTTTTTGCTATGAAGTTGATTGTGAATATTTCGGGTGTGAAGATGTTATGTAGTGCGCCTAGAAAGATGATGGTAGTTAGAGCATTTATTATAATAATATTAGTGTATTCTGCTATGAAGAATAGGGCAAATGGTCCTGCAGCATATTAAA
Organism: Carlito syrichta; assembly: GCF_000164805.1. Lineage (NCBI taxonomy): Eukaryota > Metazoa > Chordata > Mammalia > Primates > Tarsiidae > Carlito > Carlito syrichta. The sequence goes on from NW_007253389.1 coordinate 5,340, forward strand.
CATTAAACCCTGAAACTAATTCTGATTCACCCTCTGTGAGATCAAAGGGTGCTCGATTTGTCTCGGCTAGTGTTGAGATAAATCATATTATTGCTAGTGGTCAGGAGGGGAGAAATAGTCAAGAGTATTCTTGGGTTGTAATTAGTGTTATTAGTGTGAAGGATCCGTTTATTAGGAGAATTGCTAGGAGAATAATTGCGAGGGTTACTTCATAGGAGATTGTTTGGGCTACCGCTCGGTGCGCACCGATTAGTGCGTATTTAGAGTTGATGCTCAGCCTGATCAAAGAATGGAGTATACGGGTAGACTGGATGTTGCTAGAATAAATAGGATGCTTAGGTTTATGTTGAGGAGAGGGTGTGGTATGGGCATGGGAATTCATATAATGAGAGCTAGGGATAGAGCAAGGGTTGGTGCAATGATATAGAGTAGGGATGTTGATGTAAGTGGGTGGAGGGGTTCTTTGATAAATAGTTTTATTGCATCTGCAAAGGGTTGGAGGAGTCCATAGGGTCCAATGATGTTAGGGCCTTTTCGGAGTTGCATATATCCTAGTACTTTGCGTTCTGCTAATGTTAAGAAGGCTATGGCTAGGAGAACTGGAATAATTAGGATTAGTAGGTTGATTAAAAACATGTTGTTAAGAAGAGGAATTGAACCTCTGATAATAAAGTTTTAAGTTTTATGCAATTACCGGGCTCTGCCATCTTAACGAAGCCTGCTCTTGGGTAGGATTAATTTATTAATTTATTAGATTAAGATTATTTCATCTATTAAATAGGGGACGCCTCGAGTAGGGGTAGGTCCCATCTTTCTTGTCCTTTCGTACTGGGAGAGATAATAAATAGATAGAAACCGACCTGGATTGCTCCGGTCTGAACTCAGATCACGTAGGATTTTAATCGTTGAACAAACGAACCATTAATAGCGGTTGCACCATTAGGATATCCTGATCCAACATCGAGGTCGTAAACCCTATTGTCAATATGGACTCTGTAATAGGATTGCGCTGTTATCCCTAGGGTAACTTATTCCGTTGTTCAAATAAGTTTGGATCAATAAATGATTTTTGCTTAGACTGGTAAGGTCTTGGGTATTATCATTCGGAGGGTTTTTTGTGCTCCGAGGTCACCCCAACCGAAATTTACGGCTCATATTCAGTTTAGTGTTAATCCTATTAGGTTATTTTAGTACTGGTTGAGTAGTTAAATTGAAGCTCCATAGGGTCTTCTCGTCTTATTGAAATATCCCCGCCTCTTCACGGAGATGTCAATTTCACTGATTGGAAGTAGGAGACAGTAAAACCCTCGTGTGGCCATTCATACTAGTCCTTATTTAGAGAACAAGTGATTATGCTACCTTTGCACGGTCAGGATACCGCGGCCGTTTAATAAATATATCACTGGGCAGGCAGTGCCTCTAATATTAGTAATGCTAGAGGTGATGTTTCTGGTAAACAGGCGGGGTTTAAAGATTTGCCGAGTTCCTTTTACTTCTTTTAATCTTTCCTTTAAAATGGATCGCATACCTGTGTTGGGTTAACAATGGGTATAATAAGTTGTATATTTATAATTGTTTATATTGGGTTGTTAACTATCAGTGGACTATCCGGTCTGATATAAACTTATGCGAGGAGAATAATTTCTTGTTACTTATATTAGCAGTATTGCTTCTATTATTTATAGATTGGTCCAGTGTAGTTATAGGAGTTGTGCTTGGTTTTTGAGATTAAAGTACTTTTGGTAAGTTGAGCTTGGACGCTTTCTTAATGGGTGGCTGCTTTTAGGCCAACTATGGAAAAGATTTTAATTACTCTCTAAGTAAGGTTGTTTCCTATTTCTAAAGAGCTGTCCCTCTTTAGAGTAACATTTAAATTTACATGGGGATTATTTATTCTGTAGGTAAATTTAAAGTTGAACTTATATTCTATTTTGGACAACCAGCTATCACCAAACTCGGTAGGCTTTTCACCGCTACTTGTAAATCTTCTCACTATTTTGCGACATAGATGAGTATGCTCTTATGGCTGTTCACAAGTAGCTCATCTGGGTTCGGGGGTTTTGGCTACAGTTCTCTTTGTGAAATTGTTCTAGCTAATTCATTATGCAAAAGGTAAAAGTGAGTGTCTTTGCTTTTTTGTACTTAAATAAGGTATCTTTCATCTTTCCCTTGCGGTACTTTGTCTATAGCGCCTATATAAATTTCTATCTCCTATACTTTTAAGGTTAAAGGTAAATGTTTTGGTTTACAAGATTTAGTATAATTTAGTTGGTTCATATTGGGCTAGGATTAGGTTCAAAGTGGTCATTTGTGAAATCTTCCGGGTGTAAGCCGGGTGCTTTGTGATTTAAGCTACACTTTGTCTATTCCAAGCACACTTTCCAGTATGCTTACCTTGTTACGACTTATCTCATCTCATGCGCTGTAATTTGTTTTATGTAGATTATTGTGGAGTTGCATTTGAGGAGGGTGACGGGCGGTGTGTGCGTGCTTCATGGCCTTTATTTCAACTAAGCTCTCTATTCTTGGTTTACTACTAAATCCTCCTTTAATTCTTGTTTTCATAAGAATGTTCGTAATACTCTAAAGTAGAGAATGTAGCCCATTGCTTTCCACCTCATAGGTTACACCTTGACCTAACGTTTTTATGCTTATACTTGTGCTTACTTTAAAGCCTTTTTAGGGTTTGCTGAAGATGGCGGTATATAGACTGAATTAGCAAGAGGTGGTAAGGTTGATCGGGGTTTATCGGTTATAGAACAGGCTCCTCTAGAGGGATGTGAAGCACCGCCAAGTCCTTTGAGTTTTAAGCTGTTGCTTGTAGTACTCTGGCGAATAAATTTGTTTGTATTTATTTATGTTTATGGCTAAACATAGTGGGGTATCTAATCCCAGTTTGAGTCTTAGCTGTCGTGTCTTCAAAGTATTAAAGTCACTTTCGTAGGTTATTTTAGATCAGACTGGGGCTTTTTACAGCTTAGTCAGAGTTTAACTTTAGTTTAAGCGTAGTTTAAACACGCTTTACGCTGTATATTTATTAGTTTGGGTTAATCGTATGACCGCGGTGGCTGGCACGAAATTTACCAACCCTAATTTATCTAGTATAACTTAGTCGAACTTTCGTTTATTGCTTAAATTTTGTTACTGCTGTATCCCGTGGGGGTGTGGTTGAGCAAGACGTTATGAGCTACTATGTTAGTGTGCTTGATGTCGGCTCCTTTTGGTCTATTGGACCTAGAGGGCATTCTCACTGGGAGGCAGATACTTGCATGTATAATTTTACTAGAAACTAATAAGAAGGCTAGGACCAAGCCTTTGTGTTTATGGGGCTTGAGCCCGTCTAGGCATTTTCAGTGCCTTGCTTTAATAGTAAGCTACATCAACTTATGTTATTTATAGGGCTAAAGTATTATGTTAGTATTAGTTAGTGTTAGGACTGTTAAGTGAATTAAAAAAAGGATAAGATGGGGGGTATAATTTAGATAGGAATTTAAAGGGTGTTTAGTTAGTTAATTGATAATGTTACTTGAGAAATATAAATTTAGTTAGGGATTTCATTCCTCAATAGGGACATGGCTCTGTAATTCAATAAAATACACATAAGCGAAGAATATGAATTGGGTGTGCGTGAGTTATCTATATGAACTGCGTAATCTCTTGTTTTTGGGGTTTGG
>NW_007253389.1:9033-90476 GCF_000164805.1 Carlito syrichta
ACCGGGGGACCCGCCTGCCCCGGGCCACGGCAGCTCGCCGTTTCCCACCTTGAGAGCGCATGCGGCGGGACCTGGGTGACTTTCCCTCCGCCCGCCGCTCCACAGGTGTGGCCACCTCGCCCCCCACACCGCAACGTCTGAGGGCGCGCCCAACTACCGACCCAGCCGGCCGCGGCTGACCCGGGCTCGCGAAACGGGGCAGCGGGCGAGCGGGAAACGCGGCGGCGGTCCCACAGCGGCGCCAGGAAGCGAGCGAGCAGGCAACCGAGTGCGCCAGCTCCTCCCCACCCGCAACCTCGAGTGCCCTCTCACAGTAGCCCCCTTTGAGTTTTAAGCTGTTGCTTGTAGTACTCTGGCGAATAAATTTGTTTGTATTTATTTATGTTTATGGCTAAGCATAGTGGGGTATCTAATCCCAGTTTGAGTCTTAGCTGTCGTGTCTTCAAAGTATTAAAGTCACTTTCGTAGATTATTTTAGATAAGACTGGGGCTTTTTACAGCCTAGTCAGGATTTAACTTTAGTTAAAGTGTAGTTTAAACACGCTTTACGCCGTATATTTATTAGTTTGGGTTAATCGTATGACCGCGGTGGCTGGCACGAAATTTACCAACCCTAATCTATCTAGTATAACTTAGTCGAACTTTCGTTTATTGCTTAAATTTTGTTACTGCTGTATCCCGTGGGGGTGTGGTTGAGCAAGACGTTGTGAGCTACTATGTTAGTGTGCTTGATGTCCGCTCCTTTTGGTCTATTGGACCTAGAGGGCATTCTCACTGGGGGGCAGATACTTGCATGTATAATTTTACTAGAAACTAATAAGAAGGTTAGGACCAAACCTTTGTGTTTATGGGGCTTGAGCCCGTCTAGGCATTTTCAGTGCCTTGCTTTAATGGTAAGCTACATCAACTTATGTTATTTATAGAGCTAAAGTATTATGTTAGTATTAGTTAGTGTTAAGGCTGTTAAGTAAATAAAAAAGGGTAGATGGGGATAGAATCTAGACAGGAATTTAGAGGATGTCTAGTCAGTTAATTAATAATGTTATTTGAAAAATATAACTTTAGTTAGGGATTTCATTCCTCAATAGGGACATGGCTCTGTAATTCAATAAAATACACATAAGCGAAGAATATAATTGGGCATGCGTGAGTTACCTATATGAACTGGCGTAATTCTCTTGTTTTTGGGGTTTGGCAGGAGTATTTTTTTGTCACTGGACACTTTATTTCCATATCTTTGCAGTTGTGAATAATGCTGTAATAAACATGGGCATGCAGATATTTCTTTGAGATAATGATTTTATTTCCTTTGTATATATACCTAGAAGTGGAATTTTTAACCAATATGGTAGTTATATTTTTAATTGCTAAAATTTTATGTATATTTTAATTGACAAACAAAATTATAAGTATGAATGGTATACAACATGTTTTAATATACGTATACATTATGGAATAGCTAAATCAAGCTAATTAACATATATATTACTTTGTATACTTATCATTTTTTGTGTAGTGAGAACACAAAATCTCTTTTAGCAATTTTCAAGTATACATTATACTGTTATTAACTATAGTCCCCATGATATATAGTAGATCTCTAGAACTTATTCATTCTGTCTAACTGAAATTTTGTATCCTTTGATTAACATCTCCCAGGGCCTCTACTGCTCAGCTTCTGGTAATGACCAGGCATTCTACTTTCTGCTGCTTCTTTTTGTGTGTGTGTGCCAGAGTCTCACGGTATCACCCAGGCTGGAGTGCAGTGGCATGCTCGCAGCCACCGCAGCTTCTACCTGCAGGGCTCAGGTGATCTTTCAGCCTCAACCTTCCAAGTAGCTGGAACTACAGGCATGCACCACCACACCTGGCTAATTTTTTTCTATTTATCGTAGAGAAAAGTCCCCAGGCTGGTCTCAAATCTGTGAGCTCGGCAATTCTCTCACTTCGGCCTCCCAAAGTGCTAGGATTACAGGTGTGAGCCACTGCGCTCAACCTACTTTCTGCTTCTATGAGTTCAATGTGTTTTAGATTCCACATATAAGTGAGAATCATGCAGTATTTGTCTTTCTATGGCATGATTTATTTCACTTCACATAATGCCCTCCAGGTTTATCATGTCACACATGACAAGATTTTCTTCTTTTCTAAGGCTGAATAATATTCTGTTGTGTATATATTTTTTATTTTTATTTTTATATATATTTTTTAGTTGGAGTCTCACTCTGTTGCCCAGACTGGAGTGCAGTGGCATGCTCCCGGTCACTGCAGCCTCGTATAAAAACCACATTTTCTATGTTCATTCACTGATGGACAGACACTTTGCTTGATTTCAATACCTAGGCTATTATGAATAAAGCTGCAGTGAACATGGAAGTGTGGATATCTTTGTGACATACTAATTTCAATTTTTTTCATATATATCCAGGAGTGGAATCAGTAGATTTTATGGTAGTTCTATTTTTAATTTTTTGAGGAACTTTTATACTGTTTTCCATACTGGTTGTATTAAATTACATATTCACCAACAGTATACCGGGGTTCCTATTTCTCCACATCTTTGCTAACACTTATCTTTTGTCTTTTAGATAATAACCATCACAACAAGTGTGAGATGACATCTCATGGTGCCTTTGATTTCCATTTTTCTCATGAATAGTGATGTTGAGCATCTTTTTATATGCATGTTTGCTCTGTGTATGTCTTCCTTTGAGAAATGTTTATTTAGGTTCTTTGCTCATTTTTAAATAAGGTTATTTGCTTTCTTAAAATTGAGTTGTGGTACTTCCTAATATATTTGGGGTATTAACTCCTTATCAGTTGTATGGTTTGCAAGTATTTTCTCTCCATTCACAGACTGCATCTTTATTTTGTTAATTGTGTTTTTTGTTGTGTAGTGTCTTCTTGATTTAATATAATCCAATTTGTCTATTTTTGCTTTTGTTGCTTACCTTTCAGTTTCATCTATATATTTTTAAAAAATTGTCCAGAACAATGTTATGAAGCTTTTCTTTTCTATTTTCTTCTAATAGTTTTACAGTTTCAGGCCATATGTTTAAGTTGTTAATCCATTTGAGTTTGTTTTGTATACAGTATGAGATAAACATCTAATTTCACTATACTGTGTGTGAATATCCATTTTTTCCAGCACCATTTATTGGTGAGACTCTTCTCCATTGTGCATTCTTGGCATATTTGTCAAAAACAAATTGACTTTAAATATGTGGATTTATTTCTGGGTTCTCTATTCTGGTCCATTTTTTATGTGTCTATTTTTATGCCAGTATCATGCTGCTTTGATTACTGTAGCTTTGAAGTGTGTTTTGAAGTCAGATAATGTGATGCCTCTGGCTTTGTTCTTTTTGCTCAGGATTGCTTTGGCTATTTGGGATATATGGTGGTTCCATATGCATTTTTGGAGTCTTCTATCTATTTCTGTAAAAACTGTCATTAAAATTTCGAAAAGGATTGCATTAAATTTGTAAATTGCATGGGTATTATGTGCATTTTTAACAATATTAATTTTTCTCATTCATGACCATGGGATATCTTTCCATTTATGTCTGTCTTTTTCAAGTTCTTTCATCAATGTCTTATAGGTTTCAGTGTATAGATATTTCAACTCATTGGTTAACTTTATTCCTAACTATTTTTTTTTTGTAGTTATTTTAAATGGGATTGTTTTCTTGATTTCTTTTTCAGTTGGTTTGTTGTTATGTATAGAAATGCTACTGATTTTTGTACATTGATTTTATGTTCTGCAACTAAACCAAATTAATTCATTAATTCTGTTTTTAACTTTTTATTTTTTTTTTTGAGTTGGAATCTCACTCTATCACCCAGGCTGGAGGGCAGTGGCACGCTCCCAGCCACCGCAGCCTCAACCTGCTAGGCTCCGGCGATCCTTCAGGCTCAGCCTTCCAAGTAGCTGGAACTACAGGTGTGCGCTACCACGTCCGGCTAATTTTTTGGTTTATTGTCGACATGAGGTCTCGCCAAGTTGCCCAGGTGGGTCTCAAACCTGCGGACTCAGGCAATTCACTCACCTCAGCCTCCCAAAATGCGGGATTACAGGCTGAGCCGCCGAGCCTGGCTTGTTTTTAACTTTTAAAATAATGTTATTTCTTTTGTCTTCTGTATCTTGGAAATAATGGTAGCACTTATAGGTGGTCATACAGATTAAAACAGATAATATATGAAAAACACTTAGCTTAATATTTAGCATATAGCCGGGCTGGGAGGCTCAGCCTGTAATCCCGCGCCTTTGGGAGGCTGAGGTGAGTGGATTGCCTGAGCCCGCGGGTTTGAGACCTGCCTGGGCAGCGACACCTCATCTCTACAATAAATCAAAAAATCAGCCGGGTGTGGTAGTGCATGCCTGTAATTCCAGCTCCTTGAAAGGCTGAGGTGGAAGGATCGCCGGAGCCCAGCAGGTCGAGGCTGTGGTGGCCAGGAGCGGCCACTGCACTCCAGTCTGGGCGACAGTGAGACTCCAACTCAAAAAAAAAATTTAAAAAAACTAAAAAAAAAAATTTAGCATATAAGTGCTAAGTATATTAGCTACAATAATAAAAATAATTACCACTACTATCATTAGTATTAATATGAGACCTTGGGACTTTTCATTAGAACTAGTTTTTGAAATGTGTCCACTATGATAGCATATATTAGGTATTTGAATTAAAGTTTGAATGCTTATAAATTAAGGTGAAGAAAACTGTTTTCCAATTACTATTTTAGGAATTAAAGGAAATTTATGATTAAATTTGGTATAAGAGCCGGGTGCAGATGGCTCAAGTCTGTAATCCCAGCACTTTGGGAGGTGGAGGGGAGAGAATTGCCTGAGTGCAGGGGTTCGAGACCAGCCTGAGCAACATGGCGAGACCTCATCTCTACAATAAATTAAAAAAAAAAAAATAGCTGTGAGTGGTGGCACATGCCTGTGGTTCCAGCTACTTGGAAGGCTGAAGCAAAGGGATCACCTGAGCCTAGCAGGTCGAGTCTGCGGTAGCTGTGAAGGTGCCACTGCACTCGAACTTGGGTGACAGAGTGAAACTCTGGCTCAAAAACAAAAACAAAACAAAAAATCTGATATAGGAAAAACAAACACACAAATCATCACAATGTAATAAGATATGGGCTAGATCAGAAGTGTGAACAAAAGACTGGAAAACCCAGTGATTATTGTAGATGGCTACCATTTATGAGACCAACTTTTTGCAATAGAGTCCATATTGTCTTCTGGGAAACTACCATCAGGTGATCTTGACTGACTCCACTTTTGACTCCAAAGTTGAATATTTATCTCTGACCTGGCTAATCACAGCATTGTATCCTGCTCACATAGCGATTGGTTTAAAGATTGATGCATGATTGTGAAAATCAGCATAGGACTTCATTTAAACCTTCTGAGACAGATGCTTTTTCTTTTTCTTTGCACTTGAAATTGTAAGAATAGAAGTCTGGAATTATTAGCTTCCATATTGGTACAGTAAGAGAAGATGCTATTTGTCAATTGAAACAATACAGAGGGCCACAGAGAAGACAGACTGAGAGTCTAGTTCCTAATGCCCTGAAACTTTCAGGTATTAATACCATTATACTTAAGCTGGCTTGAGTTGGATTTTTTTATTGTTTGCAGTCAATAATATCTTAGAAGGTACAATATTTAATTATACTTGGACAATCAAGAGAGTTTATACAGGAGTTGATTCTAATATCATGGGTGGGGGTGGAACAGAGAAAATTAAGAAATGGGCAGTCTTTTAAGATGGAGGGAATAAAAATGTCAAGGAACAGATACATGAAAGGCATGTTTGAAGAATATTCTATCAGTATGGTCAAAGCTTATAAATTTCTGATAGTAGAGATAACTAGTTTTCCTATATCTGTGGGTGTCATGGTATGGTAAAGAAAATGAACTTGGGAGAAGTTTAATCCAGGATAAATTGTTTATTGGAAGACCTTAGGAAGTTACCTCACCTCATGAAACTCACCTTCTCAATTCTTTGCTATGAATACAGAAATATAAATTTTTCATAATTGGGAGACCAAATTAAAATGATTCTTGGAAAGCTTGTAAAGCATTTCCTGCCTACCGTGAGATCTGTTTTATCTGATATAAACATACTCTTACTTGCTTTTGGTTTCTGCTTGTGTGGATTTTTTTTTCCATCCCTTTGCTTGCAGTGTATATATGTCTTTACAGGTGAGATGAGTTTCTTATAAACAAAATATAGTTGGGTTATGTTTTTATTAAATCTATTCAGGCAGGCTGTATCTTTTAAGTGGAAAGTTTAATTTGCTTACATTCAAGGTTATAACTGATATGTGAGGGCTTATTCCTGTCATTTTATTGATTGATTTTTGTTGTTTTTTTATATTATTTGTTCCTTTCTCTCCTATTGTTTATCATTTTTCTTTCTTTCTTATTGTTTATCACTGTGGCTTGGTGGTTTTCTCTACATTTGGTCCCTTTCTCTTCCTTGTGTGTTTGTACCAGCAGTTTTATACATGTGTTTTCATGATGGTAAATATCTTCATTTTACTTCTAGGCATAGGACTCACTTAAACATTTTTTTTAATAGGGTTGATCTAGTAGTGATGAATTACTTCAGCTTTTGCTTGTCTGGACAGACTTTATTTCTTCTTCATTTATGAAAGATAATTTTGCTGATTATAATATCCTTAGTTGGCAGGTTTTTTTTTTTTTCTTTCATCATTTAGAATATATCACCCCATCGTTTCCTGGCCTGTAAGGTTTCTGCTGAAAAAATCTGAAGTTAGTCGGATGAGGGTTCCCCTATAGGTTACTAGATACTTTTTTCTTAATGATTTTAGAATTCTTTAGAAAATTTTAGACAGTTTGACTATAGTGTGCCATGGAGAAGACCTTTTTGCATTGTATCTGATTGGAAATCTCAGAGCCTTCTGTATCTGGATATCTATTTTTTAATTACACTTGTGCCTTTTTTAGCTATTATTTTATTATACAAATTTTTTATTCTTTTTATTTTCTTGTCACCTTCTGGGACACTGAAAATTTTAATGTTTGACTTTTTTTATGTTGTCTCATCTGTCAGATAGGCTATGTTTATTCTTTTTTCTTTATTTTTTTCTGACCAACACCTTTGCTTGGATGTTGGTAGTGGCAGTGGTAGGTCAACAGTGAGCATAGCATGGGTGATGGCAGTAGCAAAACAGAACAAAAAAAAACTCTCTTTAAGTTCTGAGATTCTTTCTTTTGCTTGATTTAGTCTGTTGTTGAAGTTTTGAATGTATTTTGTATTTCATTCAATGAATCATTTGGGTCTAGAATTGCTGTTTTGTTCTTTTCAATATCTTTTTGGTACACTTATTATTCATATTTTATTTTTCTAATTTTTATGATGTTTTATGTATTCTCTTATTATCTCACTGAGATATTTTGACTTTTTTCCTACAATTTACAAATTTTCTTTTTGTTGGAATCTATTGCTGTAGAATTTTTGTGTTTCTTTGAAGACAACCCTAGGTGAGGACTTTTTTCTGCAGTTCTACTTATGGTTTTGGTGGGGTAGGGCAGTTTGGCTTTGAATCAGGGTGTATGAAGTAGTATAGTCTTCTCATGATTTTTTTCTGCTGTAATCAGAATCAGTGGTGTCTATTATTTCCTTGGTCACTTAGGGTATGGTTGTTAGTGGAAGTTGTGAAATTTTGCTGAGTACTAGGATGCTAGGTGGGCCAGTACTTGGGCTCTATTGGTGAGCAAACCATGCCTGTCCTTGAACCCCATGGTAGCATATGCTGGCATTGGTTTTAGCAGGTCTAAGTGGGCTAATTCTTGGGCCTCCAGCTGATTTGCTTGGGTGTTGGTAGTGGCAGTGGTAGGTCAACAGTGAGCGGGTAATGGCAGTAGCAGTAACAAAACAAACCTCTAGTTTCCAAGTAGTCTTCACAGGTGTTGGCAGTGGTAGCGATAGGCAGCATGAGCCAGACCTCAAGCCCCAGGCAGTTGGTGTGGGTGGGTGCCAGCTGTGATGGTAGTGGCAGGTTGCGTGTGCCCAACCTCAGACCCTTGGCAAGAGTGCTCAGGTAGCAATGGTAGCAGATGGGATGGGGCAATCCCCAGGTCCCTGGATGTCATGGTAAGGGACTGAGAGTAATGAAGCTGGATTGAGTGGACTTGTCCTTAGACCTCCAGTGGTACATACAGGTGTTGGCCATGGTAGGCAGGTGTGAAGTGATAGGTAGGCAGGAAAAATATACTCAAATGAGACTGACAATGGCTGTTCTGCAGTCCTACTACTTGAGATAATGGGATTGCTTTAGTATCAACAGCCATAGGCAGGCAGGTAGGGAGTGCAAGTTTTACTCAAGCTCTGGTCCCAGCAGTGGTAGCTGAGAGCAACAGTGTCTGCAGGTGGAACAGTCTGCCCTGTGATAAATATGCATGGCAGGTCAGTTTGCTAGGGGCAGCAGGGTTACTGTCAATGGCTCATGCTTTGGCCCTGGTGGTCACAGCCAGCCACAGGAGTGACTGCAGGTAAGGAATGTCAGTGGGATTCCAGGGATGTGGAGATGCAGGGCCTGTTGGGCCCTGGGGGAGAATGAAGTTTGGTGGGGGCTGGCCTCTCAAACTAGTGTTGTGATGTTCTCGTTTAGGACTTGGGAGATGTATGAGACTAAGCATGAGCTTCCTTTTTGGAGCAAGCTCATCAGTCAGTCTCTAGACTGCTCCCTGTTCGTCTCAGGATCCACAAAGGTGGAGAGGCTCATCTGTGGTTAGGATAGGAGTCTCCTCTGGGAATGTAAGTCCCTGGCGGGGGGGTCTCTCACTTACCGCATTTCCCATTCTGGGGATCCTGTCCAAGATCCCAGCTGATTCTGGGCAAGCAGGCTGCCTTGCACCTTGTTTCCCTCTTTTTCCTTGTTTTAGTTTTTTTTTTTTTGAGTCGGAGTCTCACTCTGTCTCCCAGACTGGAGTGCAGTGGCCGCTCCCGGCCACCGCAGCCTCGACCTGCTGGGCTCCGGCGATCCTTCTGCCTCAGCCTTCCGAGTAGCCGGAATTACAGGCGCGCGCTACCACGCCCAGCTGATTTTTTATTTATTGTACAGATGAGGTTTCGCTGCCCAGGCGGGTCTCGAACCCGCGGACTCAGGCAATCCACTCACCTCAGCCTCCCAAAGGCGCGGGATTACAGGCTGAGCCACCGAGCCCGGCTTTTTTTTTTTTTTTTTTTTTTAAATCACTTTTCTGTTGAATTCTAGTGTTCTTTTTCAGATGATCTATGCCAACTGTGATATCTGCTGGCTACTTTTTTGTGGAGGAGGCAAGAACCAGATGCCTCTAGTCAGCCATCTTGAAGCCACTCCCCACCCCCTGCATCTTTTTTTCTTTTGCTATTTTGGTAGGGTTTCTTTTTTCATATAAGCATACTTTCATTTCTTAATTTACTAACAAAATAATTAAATATGATATATGTTCCTCTAAATCCAACTTTGGTTGCTTTTCATAGGTTTTAAGAAGTGTAATGATTTATATCTTTTCTAAATAGTATTATTTGCAAATTTTTAAGTGCTAAAAAATCAGTCACTGTAAAACTACATACATTTGAAAATTTTGGTATATATAGACTAACATAAAAACAAGAACCTTGTATATAATAATATTAGGTATATATAGATAAATATAAAAATATGAATAAGTAAATAAATATTAATTGTTAAATTCTAACCCTCTCTCCACTATGAAAACTAGCATTGGCATTCCAATATATAGGCTTCTAGTTTTTCTCCACAAGGCACACTTTTTTTGTTTTAAACAAAGTTTAGACCTCATATTTAAGGCTTTGTACCTTAATTTTATAATAAGTATTTTCATGTCATCATGTATTCTAGTAAATGATATTATTGGCTATATGTCAGTTCATCATGTTCATGAATTTTATTTTACTTAATCTGATTATTTTAGTTACTAAGATTGATTTCATTTTTTTCTGCTATTACAAATTACATAATAATATATGTTATCCATAAATTTAAGTGTTAATTTAAGATTGCTTACTTAAAATGAACTTCTAGACACAATTGTGGGGCAAAGTGAGTTAAATATTTTTAAGACTTTTGATATATATTGCTAAATTATCTTACAGAAATGTATACATTACCAAACCACCAGCACTTCCTTATCCAAGTGAAAAGTTAAAGAAATTATTTGCTATCTTGATTGGTGGTGTGTGTGGTAACTCCTTATTCTGATTTCATTTGATTTTTCTAGTACTAGTGAGTTTTTATTTTTCTTATGTTTGCTGGTTGTTTGAGTTTCTTTTTATGGCTATGCCAATCTTTTTTTAATTTTAAAGATGTGGAGTACAATTCAGGGTTAGGAATATAAACACTGATTATGCAGGTACACTTGTTGATGAGGCGTACCCTTCCCTCTCCTAGCAGTTTCCTTCAACTGCCAATCCCACACCCCCTCCCCTGACAATTCCCACTACTGTCAATCCCTTTCTTATAGTATTATGATACTTGTTCAAGGTCTGCTTATGAGTGAGAACATATGGTACTCTGTTCTTTGTTTCTGTGATACATCACTGAGTATGACCGACTCTAAATCCCTCCAAGTTGCTGCAAAGTTCATAAGTTTGTCCTTCTGTATGGCTGCATAATATTCCATTGTATATATGTACCACTTTTTTTTTTATATAGTCCAGTTGCAATGGGCAGCATAGTTTGTTCCAAGTTTTTGCTATCATGAATAGAGCTGCAACAAACATATGTGTTCAGGTATCTTTTTTGTAGAATGATTTGAGTTCCTCCAGATATATTCCCAATAGTGGAATTGCTGGATCATATGGAAGGTCAATTTCTAGTTCTTTCAGAAAGCACCACACTGTCTTCCAACGATGTTGCACTAGTGTGTATTCCCACCAGCAGTGTAAAATCATTCCTTTTCCTCTGCATTGCATCCTCGCCAGCCAGCATCTGTTGCTGTTTGTTTTCTTAATGATGGTCATTCTTATTGGGGTTAGGTGGTATCTCAATGTGGTTTTGATTTGGATTTCTCCGATGATGAGTGAGGCTGAGCATTTTATGTGTCTGTTGGCTGCCCATTTAACTTCTTTTGAGAAGTGTTTATTCATGTCTTTTGGCCACTTTTTTTTTTTTTGAGTTGGAGTCTCACTCTGTCACCCAGAGTGGAGTGCAGTGGCCGCTTCCGGCCACCGCAGCCTCGAACTGCTGGGCTCTGGCGATCCTTCTGCCTCAGCCTTCCAAGTAACTGGAATTACAGGCATGCGCTACCATGCCCAGCTGATTTTTTTGATTTATTGTAGAGATGAAGTCTTGCTGCCCAGGCAGGTCTCGAACCCGCGGGCTCAGGCAATCCACTCACCTCAGCCTCCCAAAGGCACGGGATTACAGGCTGAGCCACCGAGCCTGGCTTTTTGGCCACTTTTTAATGGTGCTGTTTGTTTTTTTCCTTTTGGCACGTTTGAGTTCTTTGTAGATCCTAGATGTTAGGCCTTTGTCAGATATACGGTTGGCAAATATTTTTTCTCATTTTGTGGTATGCCAATCTTAAGTTTAAATCTTAGTATATGTTATAAGGTATTGATCTGAATTTATATGTTTTAAAATAGTTCATCAATGTCTTCACACCATTTACTGACATTAATTTCTACCATTGATTTAAATGGCTACCTTTGTCATATTTTAAATTATAGCTTTGATGTTCCTTTTTGACAATAAATTATTTAAGAGGATACTTTTTGGGTAAATTTTTAAATCTAAAGATGTGGGGTACAATTCAGGGTTAGGTATAATAATGTTCATTATTCAGGTACCCTTTTTGATGATGTATGTCCCCCTCCCTGCAGTTTCCCACTACTGTGAATTCCTTTCTTATAGTGTTGTGATAGCAGTTCAAGGTCTACTTATTAGTGAGAACATGTGGTACTCAGTTTTCTGTTTCTGTGATAGATCACCGAGTCTGATAGAATCTAAATCCTTCTAAGTTACTGCAAAGTCCGTATGTTTGTCCTTTATGGCTGCATAATATTCCATTGTGTATACGTACCACATTTTAAAAATCCAGTCCAGTTTCAATGGGCAGCAGGGTTGACACCATGTTTTTGCTATTGTGAATAGTGCTGCAATAAACATGTGTGTGCAGGTATCTTTTTTTGTAGAATGATTTGAGTTCCTATGGGTATATTCCCAGTAGGGGGATTGCTGGGTCATATAGAAGGTCAATTTCTAGTTCTTTCAGAAATTGCCACACTGTTTTCCAAAGAAGTTGTACTATTTGCATTAAGAGCGTACTTTCAAATGTTCAACCTTTAATACAAATTTTGTTGCTTTCAGAGAACATTATCTCTGCAATTTCAATACTTTGTCACTTGTTGAGTTTTTTATTATAACCAAATGTAAACTTAAGTTTAGTCAATGTTCAGTATATTTTTACAATACAAGTATGTACTATAGCTATCTGGTATAAGGATATACAACTATTCATTTAATTTTATTTACTGTCTTGTTTAAATTCTCTATGAAAACAATTCTCATACTTATTTTTAAAAATAGATAAGTTTAACAAACTTTTAAAACTCACTTGGTAAGATTTTTATCCAAGTGGATAATATCCAAAGTTCTTCCTTGGAACCTTATTCATTTTAATGGCATCTTCTAATTGAATTGAAGTAAATTGTGTGTAGTTCATGCCTCACTGTGAATTATGTGGGGTAAAGTTGATGCCTTCCTTGAATCTATCATGGCACATAATTTATAGACAATAAACACTTTTAAGGTGCAGTTGATTTTCACCTATGTTAAACCCAGTGCAATCCTGCAAGAAGAAATTACTAAAGAGAGGAAGTACCAGAAATAGTAAAGAATATCAGTGTGTCCTCAATTCCAGACCTCTGTTCATTGAGTAGAAAGTGACAGATTTTCAAATATGGTTCTAATCACTGTTTCCACAAAGATGCACAAGATATTGCCTACCCTCATAATGTGGCCCTATTGAGAACTCAACTTTGAAAGTGGGTTGAGGCCAGGCATGGTGGCTCCAGTCTGTAATCCCAGTACTTTGGAAGGCAGAGGTGAGTAGATTGCCTGAGCCCAGTGGTTCAAGAACAGCCTGGGCAACTTGGTGAGACGTCTTCTCTACAATAAATTAAAAAATTAGCTGGATGTGGTAGCACGCGCCTATAGTTCCGGCTACTTGGAAGGTTGGGGCAGAAGGATCACTGGAGCCTAGCAGATCGATGCTGGGGTAGCCATGATTGGGTCACCGAACTTTAGGCTGGGTTATGGAGTCAGGTTCCAACTCAAAAAAAAAAAAAGAAAAAAGAAAAAGAAAGTAGGTTGAATTTGGTAACTTTGGAAGACACAATTTCAATTTCTATAAAAGTAGGCACTCAACAAATCAACTATTTGCATACCTTGGAGATATGATGGGTTTGGTTCTAGGGTACCACAATAAAGTAAATATCTCAATGAAATGAGTCACACAATGTTTTTGTTTGTTTCCTAATTTATATGAAGGTTATGTTTATACTATACTGTAGTCTGTTAAGTATTCAATAACACTATGTATAAAAATATCCATATCTTAATTAAAAACACTTTGTTGCTAAAACATGCTGATAATCATCTTAGACTTCAGGGAGTTGTAATCTTTTTGGTGGCGAAGGGTCTTGCCTCGATGGTGATGGCTGCTGACTGATCAGGGTGGTGGTTGCTGAAGGTTGGGATGGCTGTAACAATTTCTTTTTTTTTTTTTTTTTGAGTTGGAGTCTCACTCGCTCGGTTGCCCAGACTGGAGTGCAGTGGCTGCTCCCGGCCACCGCAGCCTCGACCTGCTGGGCTCCGGCGATCCTTCCACCTCAGCCTTCCGAGTAGCCAGAATTACAGGCATGCGCTACCACACCCGGCTGATTTTTTGATTTCTTAAATAAGACAATAATGAACTTTGACTTGTCAATTGACTTTTCATGAAATAGTCTCTGTAGCATGCAATGTTGTTTGATAGCGTTTTGCCTACAGTAGAACTTATTTCAAAATTGGAGTAAATATTTTCAAAGGCTACCACTGTTTTATCAACTAAGTTTATGTACTATTCTAAATACTTTGTTGTCATTTCAACAATGTTCACAGCATCTTCACTAGGCGTGGATTCCATCTCAAGAAAGCACTTTGTTCATTCATAAGAAGTTTTATGATGAGGTTACAACATTTCAGTTACATCTTCATGCTCCACTTCTAATTTTAACTCACTTGCTATTTCCACCACATCTGTAGTTCCTTCCTCTGATGAAGTCTTGAAACTCTCAAAATCATCCATGAGGGTTGAAATCAACTTCTTCTAAATTTCTGTTAGCATTGATATTATGACCTCCTTCCATGAATTCTTAATGGCATCTAGAACAATGATCCTTTTTCAGATGGTTTTCAATGTACTTTGCCTGGATTCATCTAAGGAATCACTATCTATGATAGCTATAACCTTTAAAAATATATTTCTTAAATCACAAGACTTAAAAGTAGAAATTACTTCTTGATCCCTGAGCTGCAGAATGAATATTGTGGTGGCAGGCACAGAAACAACATTAATCTTGTGTATCTCCATCAGAGCTCTTTGGTGGCCAGATGCATTGTCAATGAGCAATAATAGTTTGAAAAAAAAAATCATTTTTTCTTCTGAGCAGTAAATCTTAGCAGTGGATTTAAAATTTCCAGTAAACCATGATGTAAACAGATGTGCTGTCACCTAGGCTTTGTTGTACCATTTCTAGAGCATGGGAAGAGTAGACTTAGCATAATTCTTAGGGACCCTAGCATTTTCAGAATGGTAAATGAAAATTGGCTTTAAAACACCAGCTGTATTAACCTCTAACAAGAGAGTCAACTTGTTTTTTGAAGCTTTGAAACCAGATTCTCATCTCTAGCTTTGAAAGTCCTAGATGTCATCCTCTTCTAAATAGAAGGCTGCTTTGTCTACATTGAAAATCTGTTGTTTTGTATAGTCACCTCTATCAGTGATCTTAACTAAATCTTCTGAATAACTTGCTGCACCTTCTATGTCAGCACTTGCTGTTTCACCTTGGATCTTTCTGTTATGAAGACGGATTCTTTCCTTAAACCTCATGAATCAACTACTTCTAGTTCAAACTTCTCTTCCACAGCTTCCTCACCTCTCTCAGCCTTCATAGCATTGAAGAGAGTGTGGATCTTGCTCTGGCTTAGACTTTGGCTTAAGGAAATGTTGTGAATGATTTGATCTTCTTTCCAGATCACTCAAACTTTCTCCATATAAGCATCAAGGTGGTTTTGCTTTCTTATCATTTATGTGTTCACTGGAGTAGCACTTTTAATTTCATTCAATAATTTTTCCTATGCATTCACAACTTGGCTAACTGGTACAAGAGGCCTAGTTTTTGGCCTTTCTCAGCTTTTGACATGCCTTCACTGAGTATAATCCATTCTAGTTTTGGTTTAAAAATGAGAGATGTGCCACTCTTTTTTTCATGTGAACACTTAGAGGCCATTGTAGGCTAATTAATTGGCTTAATTTTAATATTGTTGTGTCTCAGGGAATAGGGAACCTGGAGGAAGAGAGACAGGAAAAGGACTGGTCGGTGGAGCAGTTAGAAAATACACAACATTTAATGATTCAAGTTCTCCATTTTATATGGGCATCGTTTGGAGTGCCAGAAAATCACAACAGTAATATGAAAGATCACTGATCACAGATCACCACAGAGGATATAATAATAATGAAGAACATTTGAAATACTGTGAGAATTACCAAAATGTGACACACAGACATGAAGTGAGCACATGCTTTTGGAAAAATGTCACTATCAGACTTGCTCAACACCAGGTTGACACAAACCTCCAATTTGTAAAAAAAAAATGCAGCATCTAAAAAACACAATAAAGCCAAGTGCAATAAAATGAGGTCTGCCTGTGTAGTACTATTGAAGTAATGTCCCCAGGAAATTGTACATCAATCCAGAGGAGCCAAGAGCTCCTGGCCATCAAAATTCTGCCAATGTCCTCTCCTGGCTAAGTCTACATGGGACTTGAAAGACTCATGTTTGCTCCTTAAGTGATAAATTTTAGCACTGAACTCTTTTCCCACATTAGTAACCCCATATCCAGCCTCAGCCTTCCTAGATGAGCACCCATTGTTCTCTGAGGTCTTCCCACAAAGCTCTCAGTGTGCAGGTGGTATGAGCTATTCCTAGGATCCACTGACTAGCCTTGCTTTTTTCAGTTTGGGAGTCCTTCCTCTTCTCCTTTTTCTCTTCTTTATTTGAGCAAATCTTTTCTCTCATCTTCCCTGGGTACTTAACATCTAACATTATTATCTCAAAAATTTAGGTTTTATAAAGATAGTTAGAAAGGTGATCTGAATAACTTCATTTTTCTGCTGCCATGTAAACTTAAACATCTCTTAAGACAAGAGAACGAAAAGGGTTTGACTAAGTTGAGACGGTTGTGTGTGTGTGTGTATTATGTATGTAACAGAGAGAGAGAGAGAAAGAGAGAGAGAGAGAAAGAAGAAGAAGAAGGAGGAGGAGAGGAGGGGAAGGTAGGAAGGAAGGAAGGTGTGAGTAGGGTGGGAAACACAAGTGAATATCTCAATTAATTATCCAGTTAACTTTGCTAGACTCTCATTCTCTCTAGAGATAAGTTGAATTAGTTCTTTCAGGGTTCAGGGTCTATGTGTGCAAAAAAGTAATCTCCTGCTCTGGTAACCCACAGGCCTTGCTCCAACGTCCCAGAAGCCCTGCTCCCAATGCAGAGTCAGACCCAAGTCTGGCTGAGGCTGTGGCTGGTCATGGAGTCTGCTGAGTTTTTCCTGGGCTACATACTAAGATCAGAATCAGACTCTCAGCTCTATGAGAAGTCTCTTACCTCCTCCCTCCAAACTTTCCTGTCTTTATTTCTTGCCTAGGTGTGTTTGCCCCTTTTGTGCTTTTTAAAATTTTCCTTCTCTTTTTATTTCTCCCTCCCTCTGTCTCATGAACCTGAGAGGGAGAAGAATTGTGGTCTATGTTATGAATCCAGTGTGCAGACATATTTGTTTGGTCTCTACTATGGGAAATCCTATAAAGTTTGCATTTAACTTGAATTAGTGGCCAATATTATACACTGGATTTTACACAAGAATCTCTATTTACAATGTCTCTTAAAATTTGGAAGATCTAGCCACACTGGGCCCACATTTATGGCAAAAATGAATTGGAGTCCTTGAAAACATTTTGTTAAGTGAAAGACACCAATCACAAAAGACTATGTATGGTATGACTTCATTTATATGAAATTTACAGATGGGTAAATCTGTAGAGATAGAAAGTAGATTAGTGATTTTTCAGGGACAGGTTTTTCAAGGAGGTAAATGGGGGAGGTGAATGTTAAAGGAAAAATATGGGATTTCTTTCAGATGATGTAAAAGTTGTAAAAGTGATTGTGCTTAAATAAATCTGTGACTATACAAAAAATAACTGAATTGTACACTTTAAATGTGTGAATTATACATGCAAATTATATCTGGATACAGATATAATTTAGAAAAATGGGTTGGGGTTAGATAGCCCGTACCTACTTTAGATGGGTTACCTGTCATGGTCCCCATTGTTCCATGTTGACTGTACCACATCGGAGTCAGCTAACTTCTCTCTTTCTGCTCTCTGTTGGCATTTGGAGTTTTCACTTGAGTTACTGTTCATGAGTATTTTTCTTTTTGAGTACCTTTATCATGATAAACACCCCTTTCTCATCCTTTCCCTCATGAAAATTACCTTTATCGGTCTTCTTGGAGTGCATCTCTCATGGTATTTTTTTAACCTTTACTCAGTCAAGTTTTTGACAAAGAAATGTATTTCCTTATTAGTAACCATACTGCTATACTAGTATACCTTTCAAACCAAACTTTCTTACAGATACAACCTGGATTCTGGATTTAATAAACAAATACTGTGCACTATGCCAACTGTAGAATAACAGGAAATAGTTCATGACCCCAAATCATCCAACTTCTCCCCTAAACATCCCTGTAGCATGACCATGCAGGAGATGCTGCAAGACTGGAAATAAGAGCTGTAATTGCTGGCATTTTTAAACAGCTTGTTGACGGACTGGCTTGTGAGAAAACCAACATTACATTGAAACTCTTAGGGATACTTTAAATTGGTGGATTAGATGGTCGCTTGATTAAGTTTGGGTTATATAAACAGAGGAGTGTTTAGATTTAGGCTTGGCTGTTGGAGTCTAGGCAGCTGTTTGTACTTAAGTCCAGCAAGAAGTCTTGTTAATCAAAGAACTGACTGAATTTCTTTCTTTCTCCCACCCCTGCCCGCTTCTTTTTTTGTACCTGTGTTGTTTTTCCCCCTGTCCAAACCCTCTGGGCTCAGGACTGTAGGGAGGCCAAAGCAGAGCGTTTTGAATGTTCCTCTGAGGCCCGGGAACTTATTTTTTTGATTACATAGTGATGTGCCCCACAGATTTCCCTCACTGTGAGGTAATCACTTCATTTATCCAAGTTCTACAAAGCCTTTATTATTTCAGTTAGTTCATATTTTTGAAGCTAAGTCATCAGCTTGATGCATTTGTTGTAAAATGTGGTTTAACAGCTTGTTAGCACATTTATTTTTTTTAATGGAATCCAAAGATATTTCATGCTTGAGCAGCAGTGGATTTAAGAGCCGATGAAAAGCCCCGCGAGCTGTGTGCATTCAGCACAAAACAATGCTCCAGAACATGGTGGGGCCGCAGGGCTGCCACCCGCAGTGGCCTGTGGACTTCTTGAAATCTAAGTTCCTTTTTTCCCCCCTAACAGTGTCTCATAAATAACCAGTGTTGCATTATGCTTGTTGGTTTCTGGTTGTCTGGGATGCACTGGATCATCTGAGCAGTCTGAGTTCATGTGGTTTTTCATCCCTCAGAGATGATTCTATTCTATTTTGTCTGCAGAGCAAAGGGGAGACTTGGCTTGTTGTTTTCTGTCTCCTGCATGAGGCTTTGTAAAGTTGTTTCAGAGCTAACGGGTTGGAACTGAGAGCTATTGTGGAGCTTGGTGAGTGTCAGCGAGCCTTTGAAAAGTAAAAGTGGGGAAGAGACTAACTTTCCACAGCTTCATCATGAACACAATCTAGGTCATTTTCCTGGGAGGCAGCAAAAGTGAACATTCTGTATTTGACCAAAGACAACCTTTTGGATGAAGTTTTGACAATCTGGGGATGGAATGGGGGCTAATGGTGGCCTTTGCCTAAATCCAGACCTACTTTTGTACCAGGCTAGGTATTTGTTAGATTAAAAGTTCTGCAGCCTTTGGTGGGCAACCTCATGAAGTGAATTGGGTAAAATGAACTTTCTGATCAAAGAGAAAATGTGTTTCCTTATCAGTATCCCCTTTTGCATTTCTCTGCTGTCAGTGCATAAGCCAGACCACAGAGATTTCTCAACATGCAAGTCAGAACTCATTATATTCCCCTCACATTCAAGAAATAGAGATTAACGAAAAATATTGAAAAGTCAAGTTTCTTCTTATATAGTACTTAAGGTTTTCAAGGCTGCTGATATAGTGCTTAGAGGCTAAAAGTTATAGTTTATCTATCTATCTATCTATCTATCTATCTATCTATCTATCTATCTATTTATCTATCTACTGAGATATTAAAGCACTTACATACGAGAAAGAGAGGAGACCATATGTGAAAAATTACCAACTTCTCTGCCAGTGATTACCTAACAATAAATGAGAACCATATTTCTGATCTGCCCACACCTCCAATGTCTCTTTGAGGTTGAGAACATAACATGAAACTTCTGTGTGAGGCAATCTTACTAAGAAAATAAGAAAGAAAAAAAGACTGCTGTGAATAGCAGTGGTGCTAATTTACATAATGATGACAAAAGCTAGACTTGGAAAGGACCCTTTGTATAAACTACTCCAACTGTCTGATTTTATAGACAAAGAAACTGAGAGGAAGAAACTGGTTTCTTACTTTTGCTATTGAGAATAGTGGAGCTTTGAATATTCATGTAAAAGTTTTTGTTTGAACACCTGTTTTCAATTCTTTTGAAGTAGAATTGCTGAGTCATATGATGCTTCTATGTTTAACATATTGAAGAATGACCAAATTGTTTTTAGGTGGGTGTGCCATTTTACATGTCCTCTGGCAATGTATGAGGTTTCCAATTCTCCCCATTCTCAGCAATACTTGTTATTTTCTATTTTTTATTTATCACAGCCATTCTAGTGAGTGTGAGGTGATAACTCGTTGTGGTTTTGATTTTCCTTTCTCTGATGACTGGTGCTCTTGTGTGTCTTTTCATGTATATGCACACCATTTGTATACATTATTTGCAGAAATGTCATTCAAGTCCTTTCCCCATTTTTAATTGGGTTGTTGTCTTTTGTGGTTTGTTGAGTTGTAAGATTTCTTTACATTTTTTAGATACTAGGCATTTTTTAGATCAGTGATTTGCAAATATCTTCTCCCATTCTGTGGGGTGACTTTTTTCTTTCTCGATAATGTTCTTTGATGCACAAATGTTTTTAATTTGGTTATTCCAATTTATTTTTTGTTATTGTTGCTCATGCCTTTGGTGTCATATCTAAGAAACCATTGCCAGATCTCAGGTCTTGAAGATTTCTATGTTTTCTGCTAAGAGTTTTATGATTTTAGCTTTTATGTTTAGGTATGTAATTCATTTTGAGTTATTTTTGTATCTAGTGTTAGGTAGGTGTCTGACTTCACTTTTTAGCATGTGGATATCCAGTTGTCCTGGCACTTCATTGAAGAGACTATTCTTTCCCTATTAAATGAGATTGAAATCCTTAAATGACCTAAAGTAAAAAATCACTTAACCATAGGTGGATGATTTTATCTCTAGACTCTTAGTTCTGTTCTGTTGATCTATATATCTATTCTTATGCCTGGATCTAGAAATTCAGTTTTGATTTCATCTTTAAGTTATTTAGAAATTATTTTAACATTTTACATGAAGGGTTTTATGGGCAATATCTTTGTGTTAAACCACACTTTTTTTTTCACTGGGCTTAAAAAATGTGACTGTGCCTATGATCTTTTCATTTTCCCTGAAGTTCAATAACTTCATTATGTGTTTTTTATTTTTCCTATTTTTAAAACACCAGATCCATATCTTTCTATCAGGAAAGTTTTCTTCTGTTATATCTCTGTCTGATTTTTTGTTTGTTTGTTTAATTTTTTTCTTGTTCTCTTCTTCAGAGAATTCAATTATGTAGGTGTGATATGCCCTCTGTCTGTCTTCTGCTACTACTATTTTTACATCTTGTTTCTTTTCTTTTCATTTTGTGTGATCTCCTTTAACTTTTCCTGTAGTTCATAGCTTTTAAAACACTGTAAGCTTTCTGGTACTTTTTCGTGCCTCAGTTGTGGATTTTATCATTGTAATCTATAATTATTTGTAAATTATATACATATTAACAATGATAAAAATATATAGTATATATATTTGAACATACTTACAGTGACTGTTTTGAAGTTTTTGTTAAGTCAGGCATCCGGGCCCTGTCACAAGCATTTTCTGTTGCCTGCTTTTTTTTCCTATGTATGGGTCATATTTTCCTGTTTCTTTGTATGTCTCTTTTGTTGTTGTGCATCTTAGATAATATATTTTAGTAACTCTGGATATTGATTTCCTTTTCCCTTTAGGGTATGTTGTTGTTTTTGTTTAATGACTTGCCTAGACTATTTTAGTGAAGTCTTATCTTCCCCTCTCTAGTGTGAATCCTCTAATATTGTTCCTTAGAGGACACAGCCTTGGGCATGCACACAGTCACCCTCTGCTGACAACAGTTTTACTGAGGCTGTTCTTGACTCTCTCTTTGATCTCTCTGTTAAACCATCTGCTTTTATTCTTATCACACCCAGCTCTTAGACATCTTTTAATTACCATCAGATGGCTCTATTGTTTTCAAGGATGCCTGGGAATATAAATTACTCCTATCATCTAATCCAATTAAATTGGAATCTCTTTGCTGAGTTAGGTTTTAGGTCAATATTTGAGATTTACTCTGACCACAGTGGTGGGAACTTATTGGTTGTTTCTTTGTCTGGTTCACTCTGATATTGATTTATCTGGCAATGATTTAACTTGTTGCTCTCATAGAGTTACTAGGCTCCTCTTAATTATTGACTACTCTACTGCTTTTCAGAGTGCCCTTAACCTTGAACTTCCCTATATGCTTCCAAATAAAGTCAGTTCCTTTGAGGAAAGGTTAGGAGCTATTTTTGTGCCCTGCCTCTCCTCCTAAGCAATGTTCTGAGCCACTGCTCCAGAGCAGGTGGTAGGAACAATAATCCACTCTTTTTAAAAATGTCTTTTTTTATTTTGAAGATTTGGGGTACAAATCAGAATTGTGTATATAAGTGGTGTACATACAGGTAAAGTTTGGTCCTCCCATTGGACCTCACTTAACTTGGATTGGAATCATGCATCCTTATTGATGTTGTGTGTCCCTCCTCCCTCCCTCCCCTGGCAGTGTCCCACTACTGTTAATCCCTTTCTTGTAGTATTATGATAGGTATTCAGGGTTCACTTATGAGTGGGAACATGTGGTACTGAGTTCTTAGTTTCTGTGATAGATCACTGAGTATGATAGACCCTAAATCTATCCAAGTTGCTACAAAGTCTATAATTTTGTCCTTATTTATGGCTGCATAATATTCCATCATGCATATGTACCACATTTTTTTTATCCAGTCTACTTTCCAAGGGCAACACATTTGGTTCACTGTCTTTGCTATTATGAATAGTGCTGCAATAAACATGTGTGTGCAAGTATCTTTTTTGTAGAATGATTTGAGTTCCTCTGGGTATATTCCCAGTAGAGGGATTGCTGGATTGTATGGAAGGTCAATTTCCAGTTCTTTCAGAAATTGCCACATTGTTTTCCAAAGAGGTTGAACTAGTTTACACTCCCACCAACAGTATAGAAGCATCCTCACCAGCATTTGTTGTCTTTTGTTTTATTAATCATGGCCATTCTTACTGGAGTTAGGTGTTAGCTCAATGTGGTTTTAATTTGCATTTCTCTGATGATTAGTGAGGCTGAACATTTTTTCATGTGTCTGTTGGCTGTTCATATGTCCTCTGCCCACTGTATATCTGACAAAAGTCTAATATTTAGGAATTACAAGGAACTCAAATGTGCTGAAAGGAAAAAAACAAACAGCCCCATTAAAAATTGGTCAAAAGACATGAATAGACAATTCTCTAAAAAAGACATATGACCAGCCAGCTCTTCCTTCTTTTGGAGTAACATTCCTTATATACTAGCAATAAATAGTCTTTGATCTTCTTAGCTTGCTTCTACCTGTGTGGAACATTTACCCTATGAGTGAGCTGGGATGAGGGTGATCAGGGCCCTAGGAATCTTAGTTTGCTGTACCTGGGTCAGAGCTTCTGCTGTATGAGTGAGACTTGGGTGGAAGAGGGGAGCTCCTGACTTCTTGGCTGTATGTGCCTGAAATTTAGCCTCGGCAATATGAAATTGGAAGGTGTTGTGAAACACTGAGAGTCTACCCCTACTGGGAAGATACAGTGACCTTTTACTGAGAACTTTTTACTGAGAACCGAAATGAAGATTCTACCATACTGAGCTGGGAGTAGAGAGGGAGGAAGCTCTCTGACTGTATATCTGTCAGATATACAGTGGGCAGAGTTCATAGCTCAAGTGCCCCAAATTCTTTCCCCATTCTTACCAAGATTTAGTAGATAGTAAAAATGTTTCTTCATTTTCTGTATGTTCTTTGAGCAATTTTCAAAGACTTTACATTTAAAAAATAATAATCTTCACCATATGTGGTTGTTTGGCTGGGGAGCAGACCTGTGTAATTTAATCATGTCTTCATTTTCTTCTCTCCTATTTTTTAATTTCTTTTTAAAATCTTTATGGAAGGCTTGTATTTTACTTCCTCCCGTTATTCAAATATCTTTATCTATATGTTGTACTATTCTTCATGTTTTTGGATTGCATTTATAACTTGTTTTAGTATGATGATCTATTTGCTTGTTTCCTTAAATATAGAGGGTGCAAAAAATGTATATACATTTTAAGAAAGGAAAAACTGTAATAAAATTATAATACTCAATATATAATGATAAAAGATGAATACAAGTCACATTTGACTTCTGAAATTACAAGCCATGCTTAAAGTGGTTGCTATCAGTGTCCAGACACTTCTGATTATGGTGAACTAAAAGTAACACATAGACAACATCTCTTAAAATGTGTATACCTTTTACTGGCACCCTGCTAGTTTCTCTTAGGTTGTGTGTACTTTCTCTTTTGCTGGTATTCCTTTTCTCATTTTTGCTTTGTGATTTCTATTCATAAGTACATAGCTGGTTCTTTTCTCCTTATTATTTACCTTTGAAAGGGTCAGACTATTTTCTAGTGTGTTTTAGGGGTAGGTAGGAAGGAAGGTTGAACAGCCTATAATTTCTATTTGGATTTATTTATTTTTTTTAATGTGCCAAATCTTTCTTTATCTTTGGCTGGGAAACACAGCTGTCTCAATTTCTGTGTGGCTAACAGTAGTACCCGTTTGGTCATTCTCCCTGTGGTATAACTTGGGGATGACTTTTTCTTCTCTTTCTTGACTGTCCCTCAGCTCCAGTGGTCTCCCTGGGCTCCAAGGTTAGGTCATAGACTATTAGAAATGGCATGTCTGTTTCTTCTTCAACTTCACCTCTCCTGCTGTTCTTTGGTTTCATGTTGGGTCTCTTGAGGAACGTCATCTGCCTTTTCCCATGCCCAGTTTACAGAATTTTATTTTGTTATGAACAAAGAACCACTAGACAAGCCTTTCAACACTGTGCCACATTAAAGCAGGAATCTAGTTTCTTCCTGATCAGTGTCTAGGGGATCTGTGTAGGCTGTAACATTATTCTGCCTTAGCATCCAAATACCACTGTTTAGAGATATTTCTTCCTCATAGTTTTTATTTTGTTAGTGTCCTTTTCCTTATTTTATTAAAGCTGAAGTTGTGTTTATAAAATCTTCTATTGTTCCTTTTCGGTATATATAAAGAAGGAAAATAAACAAATAAAAACACCTCTCATCTTCGATAATTAACCAGACATCAGTTTTTTTCACATCTATTTTGATAACTAATATATCTGATCATTTTTCTAATATCTTGTTTTCAGTTTAAAAATTTGCTTTCTTTTTTTACATTTCCTTGTTTCTTTTCTACACTATGTTTAATATGGCTGATGCAGTATATTTTTTAATGTTTAATGTTCTTTTCTCTTACACGTTATCCTTAAATTACTTAACTTTTCTATTGCTCTTAGTGTTAATCAGTATCTGTTTCTGAAGTGACAAGGCCTCCAACAATCTTCCATTATTTTCCCTCCTTAAGTTCGTACCTTATCTCCTATAATTTGTTGAAATCATCTTGTAGTAAGAATCTAGATTCACCTGGGAGCAAACTTCATAGTCAGATATTCTGAGATTGGGTTCTATTGAATCTAAGATGCTTCTTTAAGCAATTATTCTCAGCAATTGCACCAGGAAAAATACTCATAACGTTTCTATGTTTGTTTTAATAAAAAATGGAATACTTCAAAGAAATTTGTGCTCATGAAATGAGAGTGCTCAGATGCTTCTGAGTACTTAATGGCAAGCAGAAACTTTTGAGACAGGCTACATTATATCTGGTTGCTTCTTTACAGAGATACACCTTACTAGCAATATAAGTTGAATAAATGATTAAAAATGATAAGTTAATTGCACAAGACATTTAAGTCAACAAAAATTAAGTGCTCACTTTCTACATTTCTTTCTGCTATAGAACATAGAATTTGGTCCTGCTTATGATTTGATTGTGTTTATTTTTGATATATGGAAATTTGGGTTGTTTTTCTTTACATTGTATAAAAGAAATAAACTCTATTTTTTAACCAATAGACTTGAGCCAGTGAAGGCAAATGGATGTGATAGTAGTTGGAAATAAATTTACTAATTCCCCATTGCAAGACAGACCTTGAGAAGTAAATATGACCCTGTACAAGGAAAGGTTACTGAAGGGGATGATACTATGGAAATAGCCTAGGAACCAGAATCAGGTGACTTACAGTTGGATCCTAATTCTGGTATTTACTATTCTTATAGCCTTGGGCAAGACATTTTATCATTCTAAACTTCTGTATTGTAAGCTAAATTGATTATAATATCTAGTTCACAAGCTTATTTTAAGGAGAATGTGATGTAATATATGCAAACACATTGAGCAAAGACTATTCATTGCATAATAATTGATCTTAAGCCTATTAGAAAAAGCTATACATATAATTTTCACAAATTACCATTAACACAGTAAGGATTATTATGTATGGATAATTTTTGTGGTGTACAAATGGGTAAAATGTTAACTGCCTAAACAATATTCATTTTCCCTTTTATTTTTCCCAATAAAATCCTTATTTTAGAGGCTGTACCTAACTAAAATTTTACATTTTACAGCCTCTCTTGCAGATGGGGGTAAAAAAATTTAAAAAAATACATAAATGGTTGTTAATAGTAGAGCTTCTGGGCAATGTTCTATAGAAAGCGCTGACAAAACTGAGACATGTGTCTGTTTGTCCTTATTCCCTTTCTTTCTGCTGCTTGGGATACAGATAAGATGGCTAAAGCTGCCACGGCTGTCTTGTGATCATGTGATGGTGTTGTGAATGGAAGCCAGTGTTAAGCATGGAAGAGCTGAGAGATCAAACAAACAAGCAAGCAAACATCCTTGTGTTTCTGAAGATTACTGCACCACCTACCCCTGGATTTCTTTTATGTAACAGAAGAATAAGCCTACATCTTGTTTAAGAGACTGTGATTTTCTGTTTCTGTAATTTGTGGCCAAAATGAATCCAAGTTGATTCAAGTTTCTCTTGAAACATATATTCATACAAAGTAAACTGGGAGTGTCTTTATTATTTAGCATCCTTTTGAAAACAAATCAAATGAATTTCAGACAGAAGTAGGGATATTTAGTCATCTGGATGCTAAGGTAATTGGGTGTTATGGTTTATTTTAAATAATTCTTAGTACACATTTACACTCCAAAATTTGGTGTGTCCTTTCTTCCCTGTTTACATTACTGCTCATATTTTCCCTTTGGTTAATATTTCTGTTTTCTTCATTGATATCTCTTTCACAAATAGTTGCTAGAAACTCATGTTGTATCTTTCCTCTGATAACTTGCCAGGGGAATGGATCCACAGTGGAATTACAAATTTATTTATTTATTTTTAATTTTAATTTTTTTTGGAGTTGCAAATTTATAGCAATAACTTTCCCATACCTCTTCTGTTCAGCTCAGGGCTTTCTTTGGTTATTAGAGACCATGGGGCTAAAAAATCTTGGATCACTGGACACAGGATCTGAGCAAAAGTTACACAAAATCTTACTCACCCTTGATGTCTGTTCATTCCCTCTAAATGTGGAGAGTAGTGCTTTTTTCTTGGTATATTAAAATTGTCTTCTAAGGCTAGCAAATTCTCTGGTGAATGCTTTATGCTTCTTGGATCTCATACTCTAGAGACCAGTCCTGTTACTGTTTTCTTCTTCACTTCAGTCAAGCAGTGACAGCATTTATTCAAACCCTGATATGTTTTTAAAAGATTGAATATATTTCGTTGCCACTATTTATTATGTACTTCATCCTAAACTTTAATGTATAATTATGCTGGAGAGGCTGGGTGATGTGAATTGGGGCTTACAAAGCTTACTGTTGCATTTAAAAAAAGCAGTAAGTTGTTGAAAACATTAAAAAAAAAAACCTAAAAATTTCCTAAACTTGCTTACCAAAATTAAAAACATAGGAAGTGAACGAATAACAAGATAAAATACTCTAGAGTCAGAATTAGTCATCTGGGAAATAGAACTGAGGAAGATAGTTAACAAAATGGAAAAAATATATATGAGAAAAGTGAGAGACAAATAACAGCTAAACAAAATCTAATTTCTGTCTGCGAACTAAAACAGAGCAGAGAGAGAGAGAGATCGAGAAAGAAAGAGACAGTGAGAAAGACAGACAGAGAGAGAGAGAGAGAGAAAGAGAGAGAGAGAGAGAAAGAGAGAGAATCAAGGAATTAACAGAAAAAATTGCCTGAACTGAAGAATATTTAAATATTCAGATTAAAATAGCTCTCGTGTGACTTTGAGGAATAATGAAAAGTTATAGAAACATTCAGTTGAAATTTCTGAATTCCAAGGATAAAGAAGAAAGCTCTAAATGTGTCCCTTTATAAGAGGGAAAAATTTCTTTGTGCTGTTTTTTGTGACATATCTCTGTGGCGCTCATTAATTGGCCATTGGACCTCTACATCTCATTTCTTTTCACTCATAATTTCTATTTTCATTTTGCTTTATGTTTTTGGAAATTTCTCAACATTATTTTCAAGTTCTTCTATTGCTTCTATTTTAAAAAACACATTTTAATTCTTAATAATTCTTTCTAGTTCTTAGATTATTTTCTCATAGAATTTTGTTCTTGTTTTATGGATGAACTATCTATCTACTCATATAAATCTAAATGTTGCTTTCAATAATTCTTCTTTGTTATTGAAGTAACACCTCTTCCTTGAGGGTAGGATTTTCTGTGTTTGTCTTATTGGAGGTGTTGGTTGTTTGCTTATTCATTGGGAGAGCGAAAGTCTGAATGTATGATTTCAGGCTATATATATGTTTCCTCTGCTGTTGTGTATTTGCATATAACCTATGCACGTCCTCTTGTGTATTTTAAATAATCTCTAGATTACTTATAACATAACATAATGTAAATGCTATATAAATCATTGTTATACTGTATTGGTTAGGAAATAATGACAAGAAAAATGTTTGTACATGTTCAGTAAAAACACAATTAAAAAAATTTTTTTAACGTGTGTTTGATTAAATCCATGGCGGTAGAACCCATGGATACTGAGGACTGACTGTATTACATACATCTGTAGGATATGTCAACTGTGTGGTTCTGTCTTGGTATGGGTAAGTGGGAAAGCCAACTCTCAAACTCCCAATAACCCAAGTGGCAGAATAAGTGTGTGAGGGGAACTTTTCTTCTTGGGCACCAACATACACAATAGAATCTTAAGTTCCTCCCAGGTGATTCATTCAATTTCCATAGAAAACTTTCTCACTTTATTTCCTTGGTGCTAAATACTAGATCTTCTGCCTTTGACAGGGTGACAATATGTTCAACTTCATGTATGCAAACTCACATTAATCATGTTAATTAATTACCATGTTTTCACTCTTCCTTCTCACTCACCTTTGACTCATTGATTCTGCATTTTGCCTTTCTCTGGGTTCTCTTAATGGATTGGCTTCTGCACACCTTACTCTCTTTTTAATTTTTAAATTGTAGTAATCTTGCTTTCTGTTTTTTAAATTGTAGTAAAAGACACATGACATAAAATTAGTCATTTCAACTATTTTTAAGTATATAGCTCAGTAGTGTCAAGTACATGCACATTGTAATGTATTCAATTTCTAGAACTTTTTCACCTTGTAAAACCGAAGCTCTACACTCAGTAAACACAAACTCTTCATTTCCCCTTCTTCAATTCCTTTGAAACCGCTATTTTACTTTTTGTTTCTATGAATTTGACTGCTCTAAATGCCTAATATAAGTGAAATTATGTAGTTTTTTTTGGTGACTGTCTTATTTCACTTAGTATAATATCCTCAAGGTTTGTTCATGTTGCAGCATGTGTCAGCATTTTCTTCCTTTTTAAAGCTTAATAATATTTAGTTGTAAGTATCTACAACATGTTGTTTGCCCATTAATTGGTTGATGGGCACTTGAGTTGCTTTTGATATTTGATAACTGTGAATAATACTGCCATGGACATGAGTATGCAAATATCTCTCCAAGACTCTGCCTTAATTATTTTGGATATATACCAAGAAGAAAATTACTGCATCATATGATAATTTCACTTTTAATTTATTGAGAAACTACCATACTGTTTTCTATAGTAGTTGCACTGTTTACGTTCCCATCAACAGTGTATAAATCTTCCAATTTTTCCACATCCTCACCAACACTTATTTTCTATTTTTAATAGAAATATATACATATATTATATATGAAGCCACACACACACACACACACACACACGCACACATATTCTAATGATTAGTGATGTTTGGCGTCTTTTTACATGTTTGGCCATTTGTATATCCTCTTTAGGAAAATATCTACTCAAGTCATTTGACTATTTTAAAGTCAGGTTATTTATTTATTGGTATTCAATTGAAGGAGTTCTTTATATATTTTGGATATTAACTCCTTATCAGACATATGATTCACCGCAAATATTTTCTTCCATTCTATAGGTAACATTTTTCACTGTGTTGATTGTGTCTTTTAATGCAGAGAATGTTTTAATTTGGATGTCATTGAGTTTATTGAGTTTTTTACTTTTGTTACCTGTGCTTCTGGTTTCACATTCAAGAAATCATTGCCAAATACAATGTCATGACATTTTACTGCCGCATTTTCTCAGATAGTTTTAAGGTCTTACATGTAAATCTTTAACCTACTTTTAATTAGTTCATGTAGGTGGTATAAGATAAGGGTCCAATTTTATTCTTTTGCATGTGGATATCAATTTTCCTCATTATCGTTTGTTGAAGAGACTGTCCTTTACTCATTGGATGTTCTTGTATGTACCTTGAAAAGATTATACTCAGTGAAAGAAGTCAGCTACAAGAGAGTGTATATTACATAATTTCATTTATATGCTATGCCTAGAGTAAGAAAATCTGTAAGGACAAAAAGTAGATTGATGGTTGTGAAGTTCTGGGAAGGAGACAAATGGAGCATTACTGTTAATTAGATATGGTAATGGCTACAAAATTCTGTAAGTATACTGGAACGTTTGAATTGCACACTCTAAAGCAGTATATTTTATGGCATGTACATTATTTATCAATGAAGATGTTAAAAAGAACATGATACTTAAAAGAAAGAAAATGTAGTATAGTTATTTCTTAATATATGTGAGGTGGTTTAGGGTCACTTGAGGATATAAAGTCTGTACATACTCAGGTTCCACAATTGATCCTGTGGAAATCCTGCATACTAAAAGTCAGCCTTCCATATAAGCAAGTTTAATATTTCATAATTACTGCATTTTCTGTGTTTGACTGAAAAAAAATAGCTTATAAGTGAACTCGCACAGTTCAAACACTATGTTGTTCAAGCGTCAACTGTATGTACATACCCTGAAATATTATTTAGCATTTAAAAAGAAGGATATCCTATCTTTTGCAACAACATTGATAGATCTGGAAAATATTATGCTAAGTTAAATGAGTCAATCACAGAAGGATGAATACTACATGATTTTACTCACATGAGGCATTAAAAAAACATACAGAAGTATAAATTACAATGGTAATTGCCAGGGAATGGGGGAAGTAGAAATAGGGAGTTGTTCAATGGGTACAGGGTTATAGTTTGACAATCGAGTAAGTTCTAGAGATCTGCTGTACAACATAGTGCCTATAGTTAACAATATTGTATTGTATACTTAAAAAGCAAAAGGACACAAGAAAATGTTTGGAAGTGACAGCTATGTTTATTACCCTGATTATGGTGATATTATCACATATGTATGCATACGTCCAAACTCATCAAATTGCTTACATTAAATATTTGCAGTTTTTTGCATATTAATTATCCCTCAATAGAGCTGGGGGAAAAATAGAGGAGCAAAATTGACACTAAAAATATGATAAACAAGAAGCAAACTAGAGATGGGAATTCAACCATGTAATAATAACATTAAATGTGAATAGATTCAACAATCCAATAAAAAGATTTTTAGACTGGATTTTAGAAAAGCAAAATCAAACTGCTGCCTGCAGGAAGTACACTTTAGATTACAAAATACAAATATGTTGAAAGTTAAATGGTAGAAAAAAGATACATCATCCAAATAAATCCATAAGCTAGACGAAGTGAGTGATTATTAGTCTGATAACTAATATCAGACAAAATAGATTCTAAAATGAAACTGTTTCTAGAACTAATGAGGGAAACTTTGTAATGAAAAATAGGTAATCCATCAAAAGACGCAATCTATATACATATGCATGAAGCAAAAACTGACAAAATTGAGGGGGTAAATAGACAATTCAAGAATAATAGCTGGAAACTTCAGCAACCCACTTTCAGTAATGGACATAACAACTAAACAGATGACAAGCAAGAATATAAAAAACTTGTACAACACTATAAATAACTAGACCTAACAGATATCTATGGAACACTCCACTCAACTTTAGCAGAATACAGTCTGCTCAAGTACATCTGGGACAATCTTTAGAGCAGATCATGCAATAGACCATAAAACAAACAACAATAAATTAAAATGATTAAAATCATACAAAGTATGTTCTCTGATCGCAATATAATTAATTTAGAAATAGGAGGAAATTTGGTAAATTAACACATATGTGGAAATTAAAACACACACACCTAATAACTAATGTGTTAAAGAAGAAATTACAAGGAAATTTAAAAAAATATTTTGAGATGAATAAAAACAAAAGCATAATATACTAAAACTTATGATATATAGCTGAAACACAGCTAAGATGGAAACATATGGCTATAAATGTGAATTTAAAAAAAGTTAAAAGCCAGTTAACAGAATGTGGTGATGCATATCTGTAGTTCCAGCTACTTGGAAGCCTGAGGTGGAAGGATATCCTGAACCCAGCAGGTCGAGGTTGTGGTGGCCATGCACATGCTACTGCACTCTAGCCTGGGCAACAAAGTGAGATTCCAACTCTAAATAAATAAATAAATAAATAAATAAATAAATACTTAAAAAATTTAATTCAATAACCTCGTCTTCCACTCTAAGAAAGTTTAAAAAAAAAGAAAAAATAAATAAATTTAAAGGTAGCAGAAAGAAAACATCAGAAAAAAGAAATAAATGAAATAGAGAACAGAAAAACTAGAGAAAACCAATCAAACCAAAAGTTAGTTTGTTGAAAATATTGACCAAAAAAAAGAAAGAAGACCCAAATTACTAAAATTAAGAATGAAAGCAGGAACACCACCACTGACCTTACAGAAATAAAAAGGATTATCATGGAATCTATAAGCAATTATGCCAATAAATTAAATCTACATGAGATCAAATGGACATATTTTTAGAAAGACATGAACTTTCAAAACTGAAGAAGAAATAGAAATATGAATTAGTGCATACAAATAAAATTGAATTATTAAAATTTTAAAAAAGCCTCCCACAAAGAAAATCCAGAGTCATTTGGACTCATTAGACATCTGAAGAATTACTAACAATCTTTCACAAGCTTTAAAAAAAGTGGATGAAACGGGAGCATTTTCCAACTCGTTCTATGAGACCACAATTACCTTAATATGAAGCCAAAGACATCACAAGAAAATAAAACTATAAACCTACATTTCTTATGAAGATAAATACTGAAAATCCTCAACCAAATATTGGCAAGATAAATTCAGCAATATATACAATGCATTATAAACCATAATAAAGAAGGATTTATTTCAGGAATGCAAGATAGCACTTGCATCTGAAAAATCAACTAGAGTAACACACCATATTAATAGACAAAAAAAAAGAAAAGCTATATTATCATCTCAATAGATGCAAAAATAAAAAAACAGATAAATAAAATCTGATATAGGTCAAAACCCATTCATAATAAAACATCAAAATAGCTAGAATTGGAAAGGAACTTTATAAACTTAATAAAAGGCATCTACAAAAACTCCATAGCTTACATCATATTTAGTGGTCAATGATTGAATATTTTCCTCCAAGATCAGACCAAGACAAGACTGCTTATTCACATGATTTTGAATATAAGAAAATGCTAAGGAATCAACTAAAAAATGATTAGAGCTAATAAATGAGTTCAGTAAAGTTTCAAGACACAAAATTAATACACATAAATCAATTTTGTTTCTTTCACAATTTTAAAAATATACAAAGAAAACAATTCTATTTATAGTATTAAAATATGACAACATTGAAAGAATTAAAATGTTTAGGAATAAATTTAACAAAAGATCCAAAACGTGTGCACTGAAGACTACAAATACTATTGAAAGATTTAAGAAGATCTAAATAAATGGGAAGATATATTTGTTCACAAATAGGAAAATATTTTAATATTGTTGAAATGGTAATATCCCCCAAAGTGATTGAGAGACTGAATGCAAAAATCTTGGTAAGATATTTTTTGTAGAAAAATATTATTTAGGGGGACAGGGAGGGGAAGGGAGGTGATATTAATGGTAGTCAATATCTGTCTGGGGAAAGGGGGGCACACCTCATCAACAAGGGTACCTGCACAATGAATATTCGTACGCCTAACACTTAACTGTACCCCACAACTTTAAAATAAAAAATATATATTAAAAAAATAAAATAAAAATAAAAAAGAAAAATATTATTTAGTCAGTTTCCTACAGAAATTGACAAACATTGTAAAATTTATATTGAAATGCAAGAAATCCAGAAGAACCAAACCACACTTGAAAAACAAAGTTGGAGGACTCAACTTTTTAGATTTCAATACTTACTACAAAGTTACAGTAGTTGAATTAGAGTATACTGATTTTAGCTTTTTATTTATTATACATTTATTATTACTTATGCTCAAATATTTTAAATAAAGATAGCAAGACAATTCAATGAAGAAGGAATTTCAACAAATGGTCATGGAAGACCTGGATGCCCACATGCAAAATAATGAAACCGAATCCCACCTCACATCATACAAAAATATAACTCAAAATGAATTGTACCTAAGGGTGTAAACTATAAATTCTTTGAAGAAGACTTGGAATGAATCTTTGTGGACTTGACTTAGGCAATGGTTTCTTAGGTTATGATATCAAAAACACAAGTGACAAAATAAAAAATAGATAAAATGAACTTTATGAAAATCAAAACATTTTGTGCTGCAAATGATGCACTCAAGAAAGTTAGAAGATAACCACTGAATAGCAGAAAATGTTTGTGAATCATATGTATGCAAAGAGACTTGTACCCAAAGTGTATGGAGAGCTCTTAAAACTCAAATATAAAAAGTGAAATAATAAAATAATAAATAAAAGTTAAAAATGAATGGGTAAAGGATTTGAATAGACATTACTACAAACAAAATATACAAATGACTAGTAAAAACATGAAAAGATGCTCACCATCCTTAATAATAAGAAAAACACACATCAAACTCACAATGAATTTTCATTTTCCTTTCTTCTTTTTTTTTTGAGTTGGAGTCTCACTCTGTCACCCAGGCTGGAGTGCAGTGGCCGCTCCCGGCCACCGCAGCCTCAACCTGCTGGCCTCCGGCGATCCTTCCACCTCAGCCTTCCGAGTAGCCAGAATTATAGGCATGTGCTACCATGCCTGGCTGATTTTTTGATTTATTGTAGAGATGAGGTCTCGCTGCCCAGGTGGGTCTCGAACCCGCAGGTTCAGGCAATTCATTCACCTCAGCCTCCCAAAGGTGCAGGATTGCAGGCTGAGCCACCGAGCCCGGCTGAATTCTCATTTTCACACCAATTAGGATGGGTAGAATAAAAAGTGTCAGAAATAATTTGGAAAACTTGGAACCATAATACATTGCTCTTGAAAATATAATATGGTGCAGTCACTTTCTAAAACAGTTTGGCATTCTTAGAGTTTCCATGTATGAGTACATCTAAACTAAAACTTATACACAACTTATAAACTAAACTTAGAGTTTCCATGTATGAGTACATCTAAACTAAAACTTATACACAAGTGTTTATAGCAGCATTATTCATAATAGACAAAATGTGATAATAACCCAATTGTACCCCAACTAATGAATGGATGGGCAAAATATTGTATATTCATCAAAAGTAATGAAATACTGATATATGTTACAACATGGATGAATCTTGAAAACATCATATTAAATGAAAGAAACAGTCATAAAGCTCTACATTTTTTATGACTCTATTTATATAAAAGCCAAGTATGGGCAAATCCACAGAAATAGAAAATAGATTAGTTGTTTCTAGAGGCTGTGTGGGGGAAGGAATAGGAGGTAATTGTCAATGGATGTAAGGTTTTTTTTTAAAAAATAATGAAATATTTTAATATTGATTGTGGTGATGCTTGCACAACTCCATGAATACACTAAAACATTTAATTGTTTAGTTTACATGGACCAGTTTTATAGTCTGTGAATTATATCTCAAATCTATTACAAAGAAAAAGGAAATCAATTGAGAGATGAGATTCAGAGAACAGATAAAGTGTTTATTCATGGTTTGGAGCAGATACTTCTTTCATGGTGACCAGATAAAAGGCTTCTCTTAGGCTAATTTTTTATTACTCTTTTTTTCCTATGAAGATAATCACTGCTGTTTATTTTAACTTGATCTCATTTGTGTAAAAAATATCCTGTGAGTTCCACAGCATGTGATTTACCTTGTTCCCTGATGGTGGTCAGCAGTGTTTTGGAAATAAAGTTCTGAACCCAATCTCCTAGAAGACCACATTCCTTCCCAGTCTACACACAGATCTCTCCATCTACTTCATTATATTTTCCATCCTTCCTTTCTGCCAGAAATAAGCCAGTCTTAACCATGGAATAAAGTGTCCAACTGTGTGGCCCCATAGGTGGAGCTATCTTCTACCATTGGAGCTGCACACATGCTGTTACCATCATTCAGTGGTTGGAGCTAAATTTGGGTCTACAGGCACAGCTGCCACAGTTTTCAGGGTTATGACCTCTTGTACTGTTACTTGCTAGTCAATAAGCAAGTATGAAAACCTAGGAAAATATTAGGTCACCCACTGCATAATTCATGATTATTTAAAGAAAGCATTTTAAATATTTCCCAGTCTCCTTTTCTTAATATCTTTCTGCTTTATTCTGAAACTGGTAGTAACAATGCTGTGAAAGAGGAAAGAAAATTATCCTTAGTAAAATAAAGTAAAAAGTATTAATAAGACGAGAAAATGTAATTACCCTAAAGATAAAGGAGTAGACTTTATCTACTTGATTTGGGATGGACTTTAGTGATGGCAGTTGTAAACTACTTTCTTTTTAGTGCTTAAACTGAACTTTTTAAAATTTAAAGATATGGAATATAAGTCAGGATTGGGTACATATGTGGTCTAGGTACAGGTGAAGTTTGGGCCTCCTGTTTATTTTTTATTATTTTATTTTATTTTAGAAAGTAGGATTTGTTGAGAAGACAGAAAAGCTCCCACAACAGGAGAGGACTTGAGAAATTTGTCCTATTTCTAATTTTTTAAAATTAGTCTTATTTTAAAGATGTGGGGTACAAGGATTAGGTATACAAGTGGTCATAACACAGGTAAAGTTTGGGCCTATCTTTTATCCCCTTTTTGCCTAGTTTGAGATCATGTACCCTTATTAATGTTATATGCCCCCTCTCGCCTGGCAGTTTCCAGCTACTGCCAATCACTTTCTTATAGTATTATGGTAGATGTTCAGGGTCCACTTATGAGTGAGAACGTATGGTACTCAGTTCTTTGCTTCTGTGATAAATCACTGACTATTGTAGACTCTAAATCCATCCAAGTTGCTGCAAAGTCCATAATCTTGT
The DNA here is from genome assembly GCF_000164805.1 of Carlito syrichta. Classification (NCBI taxonomy): domain Eukaryota; kingdom Metazoa; phylum Chordata; class Mammalia; order Primates; family Tarsiidae; genus Carlito; species Carlito syrichta. Next base: position 46,707 of record NW_007253389.1, read on the forward strand.
TCTTCTTTATGGGTGTGTAATATTCCATTGTATATATGTACTTAAAAAAAAATTCAGTCCAGTTTAGATGAACTGCATGGTTGGTTCCAGGTTTATGTTACTGTAAATAGTGCTGCAATAAACATGTGTGTGCAGGTATCTTTTTTTGTAGAGTGTTTCAAATAAGTGACAAACATGAATTGAAAGTATTCTTACTATATAATCTAGCCATTCCACTCCTAGCTATTTATCCAAGGGAAAGGAAAGCATATATACATACCAAAACTTTTAAATTAATGTTCAGGATAGATTTATTTGTGATTATGAAAAATTGGAAACAACCCAAATATCCATCAAGAGGTAAAAAGGCACACAAGTTTTGGTACATCCATACAATAAAATATGACTCAGAAACCAAAGGGAAGAAACTATTGACACACACAGCCACATATATAAATTTCAAAATAAAATAAAAGAAGCAAACAAAGAGTATATATTACATGACAACGGCACAGGGAAACTTCTAAGAGTAATGTATGTGTTCACCATCTTGATTGTGGTGGTAGTTTTACAAATATAGTCAGGGGCACAAAATGACATTTGGTCAATGATTGGCAGCATATACAATGGCAATCCCATAAGATTATAATGGAGCTGAAAAATTCCTATAGCATAAATACTTACCATTGTGTTACTATTTCCTTACATTATTCAGTACTAACATGCTGTCCAGGTTTGTAGTCTCAGAGCAATAGGTTATACAGTATCATGTAAGTGTATAGTAAGCTACCCATCCAGGTTTGCATAAGTATACTCTATGATGTTCATACAGTGACGGAAAAAAATTGCCCAAGGATGCATTTTTTTCAGAACGTACGTTTGTTGTTAAGTGACACATGATTATATGTACATATATCCCAACTTTTTAAACTGCAAATTTTAAATATATATGTCAATTATGTCTCAACGAGGCTGTATAAAACTAACGAATCATGCCCTCTGGATTTGTGCAGTCTCGTTGCTCACTGTCTGTGCTTATGCTCGTGGCCATAGCATTTGTTAATGAAATCAATATTTATGTGACAGAAACACAAAGAGCAACAACTTGGTGCGGTCATTGTTATAAAATAGCAAACACTCTCTAAAATGAGCTCAGATTTACTATAATTAAACAGCAAATATTGAAGTAATGTTGAAGTAATCCTTTCTATTGAAGTATTACAGAAAAGTGCACAAGTAATAAATAATACAACTCACTGGATTTTTCCAAAATGATCACACTTGTGTAACCAGCACCCAGATCAAGAAACAATATTATTAGCATTCCAGAAACGCCCTTGACACTCCTTTCCAGAAACTAGCCCCTCTCAAGGGGTACCCTGATATCTAACATTATGTTTTGCCTATTTTTGAACTTTGTATCATTGGAGTCATACAGCACGTACTTTTTAAAGCAGGTTTCTCTTATTCAACATTATATTTCTAAGATCCATCCACACTGTTGTGTGTGTGTGTGACAACTGTTCATTTTAATGTCTATATAGTATTCTACCATATGTCTATATAATTTATTTATCTAGTCTCCTGTTGGTGGGTAGTAGATTGTTTTCCTGTCTTGCTATTTATAAAGAGTGCTTCTACACACATTATTTGGTATGTCTTTTAATAAACATGTGTATGCATTTCTATTGGATATATATCTTGCAGTGAGTTTTTAGATCACGGGATATATGTATGTTCATCTTTCTCTACTGATTGTACCTTAATAGCAGCATGTGAGAATTCCAGCTGCTTGACATAATCAACAATAGATGGTATATTTTCTGGGTTTTTGTGGGCTGCTTGTTTTTTTAATTTTAGCTGTTCTGGTGTATTTGTAGTGGCATTTTATTGCGAGGTTTTAATTTCATTTCCCTGATAACTAATGAAAGTGAGCTGCTTTTCATATGTTTATTAACTTTTAAATTTAATTTTTGGCAAAATGCTCAAGTCTTTTGCACACATTACTCTTGGAGAGTCTGTTTTTTTCTTATCTATTTGCAGGATTTAAAAAAATATATATGGTAGGTACAGATTTATATTTTGCCTCAATTTTGACCCATTCCGAGGCTAGCTTTGTCACTCTCCAATAAAGTATTTTGGCAAACAGGAGTTTTAAATGTTAATGTAATCCCAGTTATTCATGTTTTACTACTCTTACAATTTCATGAGATTAATATGAATAAATATTTTGATGTAATTTTTCTCTGAGGCATCAATACCAAAAGTATTATTACAAAATAAGTGACAATCTTACTACTTTCTATGGTGTTCACATATTACAGAGAGAAATTCATTTTTTATGGGTATTGCAAAGTATAGAAGGTTTGGAACAACTAGAATATGTCCAGAAAAGAATATCCAAGATGATACAAGCTTTCCAAATCTTGGCCTCCAAGGAACAGATAAAGGATATGAAGACATTTAGACTAAAATCCTTGCATAACAAGTTTGAAAAACTCTGTCACAGTAGTGCAAAGATGAAATAGTAAGTGGAGATAATTCCACTGAGGAGTAGTGTTTAAAAGGGATTCTGACACTGGCTAGAAAAATGACCAAAAGGAAACTGGCTTTTCCTGAGTGCTGTGTCACCTTAGCTCTGGTCACAGTTGGGTCTCCCAGGAAGTGAACACTGTGATTGGTAGGGGAAGGAAGCAGGAGTAGAAAGAGGGGAAATCAAGAGTAATACAGTTCTAAAGATAGCCTTGGCCAACCCCACAGGGAGGCCTAGAACTAGAGTGACCCTTCAAAGTTGCAATACATTGTGTTGAGATGACCAGGCCTCAATATCCTCATACTGATTAATCATAGCATGTGTCCTGTCCCAGGAAGTGTTGTGACCTGGGACATGGCAGCTCTCTGCCACTGAGGCAATCTGTGAATGTACTGAAAGCTGAGGTCATCTGCAGATCACAGTGTCTACAGCAACCTGTTATAAACCTTCCTATAAATCCTTTTATGTGTGAGCTTCATTTACTTTGTTAATGTATTTGGTGTAATCACATCTTTCAAAGATGTCAGCTTGACCACAGTTCCAAGAGTAGTAGTGGTAATAATTTCAGGAGCCACCTTCATCGAGTGCCTCTCCTTTTGGTCAAGAAGCTCTCCCCTCAGTGGAGTGCCCAGCTATCCACAACCATTCACATTCTTACCCTAAATGTCCCAGTATTCACTGCAAAAGCCTACCTGTGCTGGGGCTTATGTGTAAGGAATTGGGGTTCTATGTACTTTTGAGTCCAGAAGCAACGAGCAACTTATAACCCAACTGCATCTAACAAACCATAAACAAGGCTCGTGTCTATTAGGATATGGACTTCCAGAACCCTCAGGGTTACTTTTGGCAAAAATAAAGTATCTATTCACAAACTTCTGCTCTGTTAGCTGGAACTCTTATGCCCAACAGAAAAGAAAGCTATCTGCTTAAAAGATTCCTGGAAAATAAGAAAAATCAATATTTACATAAAATAGTATTTCATGTTTAAACTGTTATTTCACTTATCAAGAGAACTTGCTACTTCCTTATTTACAAAAGGGAGTGGGGAAGCTGGGACATGTGTCCTGAGACGGAACCTCCAAAGCACACCTGGATCAATTTTAGCTCATTGGTAGGATGAATTGGGAGCTGATGGTGAAAAAGATAGTATATATTTGTGTATGTGTCTGCACATACAAAATTCTACAACTAACATCAGTTTCTGTGTGTGTGTGTGTGTGTGTGTGTGTGTGTGTGTGTGTGTGTGTGTGTGATTTCAAGAATGTTTTTGGATCCATTTTAGGTTCACAGCAATATTGAGGGGAAGGTACAGAGATTTCTCATATGCACCCTGCCACCACAGCTTCTCCCATTCTCAACATTCCCCCAGCAGAGTGGATATTTGTTACAATTGACACACTTTGCATTGACAGATTATGATCACCTAAAGTCCATGGTTCACATGAGGCTTCACTCCTGGTGTTTTACAGCCCATGAGTTTTGACAAATGTATAATGACACGTATCCACCATTACTCTGCCCGTTCATCCTTCTGCCTGCCACCCCCGCTCCCTGGCATCCATTGATCTTTTTACTCTCTGCTTAGTTTTTTTTCTTTTTCAGGATGTCATAGAGTTGGAATCATACAGTCTTCAGAGTGGTTCCCTTCGCCTAGTAATATGCATTTGAAGTTTCTCCATGTATTTTCTGGCTTCATGGCTCATTTCTTTTCAGTGCTGAATTATATTCTATTGTCTGGATTTACCACAGTGAACGGAGGAGGACCCCTCCAAAACCGGAATTTATTTATTAAAATGATGTGTATTTATTCTTACATGTTTAAACTTCAGTCACCTTCAAAGTATTCTCTGTTTGATGCAACACATCTGTGGAGATGCTTTTTCCACTGCTCAAAAGAGTTTTTGAATACGTCAATTTTGATGCTTCTGCCATTTTTTGTTTCACATCTTCTACATTGGCAAAACGTTTCCCTTTGAGGACTTTTTTCATCTGGGGAAACAAAAAGAAGAGTTGCTCAGAATGAGATCAGGAGAATAGGGAGGATGGGGCACAGGGGGTCATGTCGTATTTGGTCAAAAACTGCTGAACACCCAGCATGCGGTGTGGGCGGGTGTGCTCATGAATCACCCATCATAAAATGGGCAAACGCGTTGAAATCATCTCCAAAAAAATTCACTGAAGTTGAACACAACCTCTCACAACAACACTAGCTTGCACACTAATGCTGACGTATTCCTAGAACACTTGCTTAGCAGGAGAACCTTGTACTACAAGGGCGTGCCTTCCAACAAATAATTCCAATTTTGTTTGTTTCTTTGTTTTTTTTTGGTCTCCCTCGTATTTATCCATTCATCTATTGCAGGATATCTTGGTTGCTTCAACTTTTGGAGATTGTGAATAAAGTTGCTGTAAACATCCACGTGCAAGTTTTTGCAATGATGTAAGTTTTCACCTCCTTCAGGAAGACAACAAAGAGCATGATTGCTGGATCATATGGTAAGAATATATTCAATTTTGTAAGAAACTGGCAAACTGTCTTCCAAAGTGTCTGTATCAATTTTCATTCCCAAGCAGCCATGAATGAGAATTCCTGTTGCTCCACATCCTCACCAGCATTTGGTGTTTTCCGGGTTCTGGATTTTGATCAGTCTTATAATGTGTAGTCATATCTTGTTATTTTAATTTGCATTGAAAAATTAGTCAGGTATGGAGGCTTCTGCTTGTAGTCCTAGCTACTTGGGAGGCTGAGGCAGGAGGATAGCTTGAGCCAAGGAATTTGAGGTTACCATGACCTGTGATTGTGCCACAGCACTACAACTAAATAACAGAGCAAGACCCTGTCTCTTAAAAAAAAGAATGTCCCTTGTCTTGTTTCTGATCTTATGGTAAAATTTCCAATTTCTTACCATTAAGTAGGATGTTGGCTGTAGGTTATTTTTATCTAGTTGAGGAAGTTCCCTTTCCTCCTAATTTACTGAGAGTTTTTTTTTTTTTTTTTGTCATAAGTGAGTGTGGGATTTTGTCAAATGCTTTTTTCTGCATCTAGTGACATGATCATGCAATTTTTTAGTCTGTTGGTATGATGGATTATACTAATTGATTTCTGAATGCTCAACCAGCTTGCATACATGAAATAAATCCCACTGGGTCATGGTGTATAATTTTCTCTATACATTGTTGGATTATACTTGCTTTTATTTTGCTAAGGGTTTTTGCATCTGTGCTCATAAGAGATATCTGCTTATACTTTTCTTTTTCTATAATATCTCTCTGATTTTGTTATTAGGATAATGGTGACTTTATAGAATGAGTTAGGAAGTATTTTCTGTGCTCTGTTTTCTGAGAGGGATTGTGGAGTATTGGTATAATTCCTTTCCCAAATGTATGTATATTGAAGTCATATGTATGTATTTTTAATTTTTTGTTGCTCATTTGAATTATTTTATTTATTTGAATGGTTGAGTATTATTTAAAAAGAGATTAGATAACTAACAGTTGGACTATGCTTTCCGTAGAAGGTGTTTCACAAGGGCCCATTAGCCTGTGGACACAATCAGGTTGCACAGTAGTATATATTTTTCCCTTTAGTCTCCTCAGCCTGCCTAGGCACTCCTAATCGTTGCTAACAAGCTCCCTAACAACAATAAAAAAGAATGCTCTATCTTGTTACAAGTGCTGTGTACTTGGCTTTCTCTTATTGAGCCTGCCCAGTATTCTTTGAAAGCAAGTGTCTCGAGGTTAATCTCTGGGATGCGGTCACCCTAAAACAACCCTGGGGTGAATGCTGTGATGCTTCCCCAAGATCTTCAGGAATGGAGAACTTATTCCACAACTGCCAAAAGGCTGCAGAATATAGCCCTTGTGTCAGATCTCTTTCCAAGGGCAGCCTTCATCCAGAAACTGATCACTATGGGGGTATAAAGGCCCAGGCTCATCACCCCAACTAAAGGGCTTCCTCAGCTCCTGAGATTTCCAAAGGCTGAAACCTCTGTGAGAATTTTGTGGCTGCTCAGTATCTCTTTCTGCCCAATCCTGGTTTTTTCCTTTACTTTCTACAGGATCCTGAGAGCTATCCAAATGTTTCTTGTTGTAGAATCAAAACCCTGATTCTTGTTTTTAAAGTATCCAACAATACTGCATCTGGTAGTCTTAGTATGTTAGTGAGGATCTTGTGGCTATAGGCTCTTAAGTCAAACTTTCTGTGTTCAAATCCTGGTTCTCTAATTTATTTACTACCTTGGGCAGGTAATGTAATCTGTCATTTTATTCAACTGTAAAATGGACATAATATTTGCACCAACCTTTGAGATGAACCATACACTCTGACGCAGAGATGTGTTAGCTGACTCTTGAGTTGTTTAGTGTAGGGGATGTTTATTAGGGAGAGAATTGATAAGCAAGACAGTTAAATTCTAGTGGGTGGAGGGGAGATCAAAAGGAAAAGATCCAGAGCATGGTATGCTGACTAAGAACTAAGGAATAGGGCTAGGATTACTCTCCCAAATTATTTCAGACATTTCCTTGTGAACTTTGAGCAATAGAAAAAAAAAGTAACAAAGATATAGTTACAGGAGAGGTCAGGAAAAAAATGGGTGGAGAAAGTTAACAGAATATCTATGATAAATAGGCTATCTTTTAAAAATTTTATTTTTTTAATTTTAAAGATGTGGGGTTCAATTCAGGGTTAGGTATATAAATGTTCATTATGCAGGTGCCCTTATTGATGAGGTGTGCCCTCCCTTCTCTGGCAGTTTCCCTCAACTGCCAATCCCATCCCCCCTACCCTGGCAGTTTCCCACTAATTCCAATCCCTTTCTTATAGAATGATGATAATTGTTCAAGGTTCACTTATGAGTGAGAACATATGGTACTCTGCTCTTTGTTTCTGTGGTAGATCACTGAATATGATAGATTCTAAATGTATCCAAGTTACTGTGAAGTCCATATGTTTGTCCTTCTTTATGGCTGCATAATATTCTATTGTGTATATGTACCATGTGTGTGTGTTTTTTTTTTTTAATCCAGTCCAGTTTCAATGGGCAGCATGGTTGGTGCGATGTTTTTGCTATCGTGAATAGAGCTACAATAAACATGCGTGTGTAGGTACCTTTTTTGTAGAATGATTTGAGTTTCTCTGGGTATATTCCCAATAGGGGGATTGCTGGGTCATATGGAAGGTTAATTTCTAGTTCTTTCAGAAATCGCTACACTGTCTTCCAAAGAGGTTGCTCTAGTTTACATTCACACCAGCAGTGTAGAAGTGTTCCTTTTTCTCTGCATCCTCACCAGAATCTGTTTTTGTTTGTTTTATTAATGATGGTCATTCTTACTGGGGTTAGATCGTATTCCAATGTAGTTTTGATTTGCATTTCTCTGATGATGAGTGAGGCTGAGCACTTTCATGTGTCTGTTGGCTGCCCTATCTTCTTTTGAGAAGTGTCTATTCATGTCTTTTGCTTACTTTTTAATGGGGCTGTTTGTTTTTTTCCTTTTGGTGCGTTTGAGTTCCTTGTAGATCCTAGATGTTAGGCCTTTGTCAGATATACAGTTGGCAAATATTTTTTTCCCATTCTGTGAGCTGTCTCCCCACTCTCTTGGTTTATTTTGCTTTATAGAAGCTCATCAGTTTGATGAGGTCCCACCTGTCTTATTTCTTATGGCATGGGCACTTAGGGTTTTGATCAGGAATTGGTTGCCAGTTCCAATTTCCATAAGGGTGTCTCCTGCGTTTTTCTAAGATTCTTATAGTTTGAGGTTTTATGTTTAGGTCTTTGATATATTTGGAGTTAATTTTTGTGTATGGTGATAGGTAGGGGTCCTGTTTCAATCTTCTGCATGTGATCAGCCAGTTTTCCCACACCATTTACTGAATAGGCTCTCCTCTCCCCAGTGGTTGTTGTTGGAGGTTTTGTCAAAGATGAGTTGATTGAGAAATTGAGACTTTGCTTCCAGAACCGGCTATCATTCTTTATTATACTCCACTCACTTCCAAAAATAAGTGGATGTGACTTATAAATTTGAGTACAACATATAGCAAAGAGAGTTTTTTTCTAAGGTATTCTATTTGTCTGGAAGAAAAACTTATTTTTCTTAAAGACTTAATCTGTGGAAGAATTTATCATGGGTGTTACTTCATATCTTCAACATGTTACAAAATAACCACAGCAGAAATATAGTTTGATTGGATGTTTTTATCTACTCTCCATGAAAACCAATGGTATAACATTACATTTATTCTCTTAAGAAATTTTTATGTAAATCTTATGAAATATAGTCCATTTACTTTGTTCTAATTTATATTGCTAAGTTAACTAAGGGATAATGTTTAGAGATTATAGAGCAGTGATTCTCATTCTTGGCTGTACATTAGAATTGCCAAGGAAGTTTTAAAATCCTGATGCCCATATCACATTCTGGACCATTGAAATAAAAATCTTTTTGTATTTTGTTTTGTTAAAGCTACCCAGATGATTCCAATATGCAGTGTTAAGAACTGCTAATATAAAAGACTGAGTAGCTACTGTCTCTATTAGCCTACCCATTTTTATATCATTATTTCTCAGTGGAACTTTTGACTAATGCTGAATTGCAATCAAATAATATGCCGATGCACATCTAAAATGCTAGTCTTATGGGAAATTGATTAAATAGCAGAGTCAGAAAAGTGGGCCTGGGAGTGACTAAAACCAATTGCCTCAATTAAGTTAGTGAGGAATTGAATTGTTATCTCTAGGTTGACAAGGAAATAAACAAATTGCTTGTACTTTTTGAGGGTCAAAGACTCTGACCAAGTTACTTTCCTTAGCAGATTGCCTCAGAACCCCAGGTTGGTGAAGGATGAAAAAAATCCATGGGGTTGATGCCCTTAAAAATATGGAACACTAGGCTGATTCAGAACATGCTCTGGGTTCCAACAGTGCAATTCCCCAAAATGATTGGAGATGTGGTTGAAGTTGCCAGGAATTAACATAAAATACGACTTCATGAATCGAAATGTGTTTGTAAATGGCTTGTAAATAATAGTTTCATTTTTCACCATTGTAAGATGGTGGCTTTACAGCTTATCATATGATCTAAGTCCCAAATGGAGCTGCAGATCTTCCCAAAGGCTTTCATTCTTTTCCCTTCGGAGGAGAGACCTCTGAAAGGCTTGTAGCTCTGCCCCTTTATGGCTGAGGCTTTCCAAGTCACTTTAGGTCTCTCTCACGGTTCACCCTGGCTACCAGCCATTACTCTTTTCACACCCCGCCGCCTCTCCCGCCCCCTGCGCGCCGCCCATTATGTGGGATGATGGATAGGAAAGCTCAGCAGAGAAACAGACTGAAGTTCTGATCTTTTAGCCTATTTTCTCTCTCTCAGACCCTGAGCAGGTTGTCAAACTTCTTTGAACCCATTTGCTAATGTTTAAGGTGGGACTAATAATCTATTATTTAAAAACTTAATATGAAGCTATATATACACAAGACATTATATGTGAAAACATTTGATAAAATATTCAGCAAACACTAGTCAAGGAAAGAGAGTGATGGTGTCAAATAGTATAACTATAGTTTTTAAAGTCTCTGTTCTATCCAGTACTTGACAATGTTTAGCAAAATAAGCACAGATAGAAGTCTTTTAGTTAGCTCCACTGACTATAGGAGAAAATGATGATTATTTCCAGAGCTGCTCTGTGCAATATGTCCACTTGAAATAATAACACTTGTCTAATTTTTTTTTTTTTTTTTGAGTTGGAGTCTCACTCTGTCTCCCAGACTGGAGTGCAGTGGCCGCTCCTGGTCACTGCAGCCTTGACCTGCTGGGCTCTGGCGATTCTTCCACCTCAGCCTTCCGAGTAGCTGGAACTACAGGTGTGTGCTACCACACCCGGCTAATTTCTTGATTTATTGTAGAGATGAGGGCTCGCCAAGTTGCCCAAGCGGGTCTTGAACACGCAGTCTCAGGCAATCCACTCACCTCAGCCTCCCAAAGGCATGGGATTACAGGCTGAGCCACCGAGCCCGGCTACTTGTCTAAATTTTGATGTGTTGCAGAAAAGTACACACTGGATTTCAATGACTTAGTGTAAAATAAGACTGTAAATTATCTCATGCATAATTTTATACTAATTACATGATCTTATTTTGGACATATTGGGTCAAATACAAATATTGTTAAAATCAATTTTACCTGTCTCCTTTTACTTTTAAAAAGTGCAGCTAATAGAAAATTTGAAATTTTTAATAGAAAATTTAAAATTGTGTATGTGGCTGACATCTGTGGCTTGCCTTATGTTTTCACTGGAGAGTGCAGCTCTAGAACTTTCTCTTGGACTAGCACTATTTCATAGTGAAAAAAAAACATTAAACCTCATGATGATTACTTTCTCTGGAAACCACTGTGCCCCTTGCTTTTATGTACTTTTGCCCTGGTGATGCCACGATGTTAGCTCCTGCTCCCGAAGTCTTTCCATCTTAGAAATGGGTTGATTTGGAGCTTCAGATATTAAACATTCTTGAATAAAGACCATCAAATCTCTTTTGTTAGATAATAATACTTGTCTAAATTTTTTTTTTTTTTTGAGTTGGAGTCTCACTCTGTCGCCCAGACTGGAGTGCAGTGGCCACTCCTTTGTGTGAGCAATATCAGTACCAGTTTTGTTTTTTACAAGGCAGATTATTTTCTTCTCCAATTGTTTCCATGTTTAGCTTACTACATCTTTTATAGGTTTTAATCTATATTTTTTCACCATAACCACCAGCATAACACCTTTTTCAGAGTTCTGTGAATCCTCCTAGTGAATCATCAGACCTAAGGGTGGTCTTGAGGAACCCCCAGTTGGGTTCGCTGTTTAGTATACATCAATAATACCTAACTTTCTTGGTCTCTCACTGGGATAATTCTGAGGGATGTTCCACAGAATCTTCCACACGAGTCCTGGTTGCCCCAGCAGTGTCCCAGTCTGTAACATGTCCTACATGACATTCCCCCTTACCTGTCTCACTTCTCCATTCTGTCACTGTATGACTTGCCGTTTTCTCCTAAATCAACTGCTTGAACCCAAATTCTAAACTCAGCATCTGCTTTTGGTGGGAACCCAAACTAAGAAAAGGTATAGCATCACACCTGAATAGCTATACTCATAGCAAAAAACAAAGGGCTTGTCAAACAGTGGTACTATAGTTACACCCTGCATTCTTTATTTTTCAGTGTCACTTTCATAACATACAGATAGTCCTTTGTCCCATATCTGACTTTAGTTGCATCACTGTATTCTATTCTAGCATGAAATATGTACGTGCTACAAGTTGCCATGCATGGTTTCATATTATAATATGTTCTTTGTGCTTTAGTTTACTTGGATAATTCTTGTTTTCCACCCTTAATACTACTAAAGTATGTGCCTAAATGAACCATCATTTGCAAAGCTGAAAACTGATATTTACTTAATCAAAATTAGACTTCCTAAAACCTGTTAAAGAGAAAACCCATTGAGAGAAAAAAAAATAAAGGATAATGCTCATATTATTTTTCAGACAATAAACAACCTTATATAATCCTATTATGAACATTAGCATACATTTCACAGCCCATCTGGCAAACAATAAAGGTCATGACTCTATGTATTTGAAATGCTATCCAGGGCATTGTAGTAAGCAAAATGGTGAAACCTACAGCTGTGTCAGTGGGTCAAAAAGCGGTCATGGTACATTTCTCAGACACTGTGAATTACCCAAACAGACTTTTATGAAGACAAGCTGTGTGTTAGGAAACATGTTTTTCAAAGCTAAACAGGTCTGAAGGAATAGTTATGTGAGAAGCAGGGTTGGGGGATGGGAAGAACATGACCTATTTTTAGTGATTCATGGTTAAATGAAACTGTGACAAAACTCTAGTGTCTTGTGGAATGCAAATTGTTATTATAAAGACATCCTTTATGAGACAGAGAAAACACAGTATCTGCTTCCAGTTAAAAAAATCCTTTTCTAGTACTTCAAAAGCGGTCACTCTAATTTTATCAATTTGCCTGAGAATTTCTAACCTGGAAGACTAAAAGTCTCTGAAATTTTTTTTCTAACTCATATTTGGTACTAATAACTTATTTTACTGATCAATTTTAGAATACAATAGAAATATTTGAAAAAATTTGAGATACTGGAGGTCTGTTAGGCTGAGGTTCCATGTGTATATTTCTCACTCCTGCTTTATGGATTGGTTTCTTTGATTTATTTCTTTTCTTTATACCTAATTTTTTCTGGATAAAATATTAAACTTACATGAAGATTAAATAGAAACTATAAAATTGTATCTATAAAGAGTGTCATATGTGTCATATAATATGTTCTGACCCCATTTCTATCTAAACTATACCTGTAAAATAGAAGCCACCTCCATTAAATGTTATTTTATTAGTGTAAACATGTATCTAAATACCTGTAATTATTGTAACAGGTATAGTCTGTTGTTTAAAATTAGTTACTATGGATGTGTTGACATTTTCATTGAATCACTCACAAGCTTAACAAATATAAAAGATTTATCACTACCATTCTAAGCTATTTTTAATTATTTCATGCATCCAGTTTACTTAGCTTGTACCCAAGGTTGAAGGCAACTTCATTTGTCATATTCCTTTCTCTGATAAGAGTGATGAAATCACTGCTAATTTGAAAGGAACATGAAAACTCTATATCAAATCTGACTGAATGATAATATTCATTGTAGGCCAACATAGCCAATGCAACATTGAGCATGGAATTGATAAACAGTCAAATCCCTGAGCTATTCCTTTCTCTGAAAGTATCATGGACCTAATGTATGTCTTTAAATGGGCATACATTTTTAGTAGGATTCACAAATGGGAAATACTATTTCCTGCTAAAACACCAGAGGATGACACCCTCTCCCTCCTAATACTAATTCCTTAATATCCTCTTCCTACTCTAGAGAACTTGGGGTAAGAATATAAAAACCACTATCCTGAAGTACAAAGCACTACAATGTCTCACAAAAAGAGAAAAGCACACCTTGCTAAACCCAACCCTGGCAACAGGAACTTGCATCAGGGAAAACAAAGCCTCCTTAAAACACCATAAACGATGTGACTCTTTTTAAATGCAAACTTTGAAAACTGTAAATGAGAACCAGAATTTTCTACAACTCAAATTGAGTTCTGTTGCAAGGAAGGACGTGAACAGTCCGTGGCAAAGCTATATGAAATACACACAAAAAATCCAAGGCACTACTTATTGCAACAGAAAAGAGACTTGTTTTCTAGACTCATCTGGCAAATAATTTTTGTTAATTTCTTAATAATGAGGACAATTACTTAAGATATTACTGTGTCAAATAGAATGAATAATAGCTCATGTCTAAGTTTCAAATTAGCAGATGGTTCTTCTCAACACAATGAATGAAGATCCAGGCTCCCTCCATTTTATGGTTCAGCCATACCATAGGGTTGACAAAAATGACAAAGAGAGAATGAAGGATGCACACCTGCTTCTAACAGTCTTGGCTTGGAAATGTCACTCATTGTTCCTTACTTTTCATTGGTGAGAATCCATCACATATAAGAATGTGACCTGTGACTGGGCAGCCACTTCCTTGTTACAACTGTGTGCTATAGAAGTGGAGAGAAGATTGTAGTGGGCAGCTAGCCATTGCTGCAGAAATTGAAATTACCAGAATTTCATGTAAAGTATCTGTAGTAGTTACTGTTTAATATCAAAAGAAGAGGAAAGGCACTTACTTTTTTTTTGAGAAAGCAGGATTTATTAAGAGGACAGAAAAGCTCCCACAGTGGGAGAGGACCTGAAGGAGTTGACCAGAAAGACACTTTCTAAATAGATCTCTACCCATTGTTGTTTTATCTATCCTTCAAGGTTCCGTTTTAAGTGTTACTTTTCCCAAAAAACCTTCTCTAGTTCTCAAGTACATTCCATGCTGCCAGTTAGAGAATAACAAATGGCATAAATGCTCTTGGTCACCTTTACCAGGCTGGTACACTCATTGGCCAGCTGCTATGAATGTTGGCTGCTAATGGCTCAGAGCTGCTCTTTTCTACGGAAAATTGTCAAACAGAAATCACCTTGCCTTGGAGGTTAAATGACCTTCTCCTCCACCCTGGGGGGCAGCTAACAGCCAATGGTTGGTTGATAAATGGGTAAAATAAGTCAACCTCAAGGTGAGACCAACTCTGTGGTTTGTGCACACATCAGAGTTCCCCATGGGATTGGGCTGAGGCTACATTCTAACTCAACTCTTTTGCTTGCCCCATCCTGTTTCTCTCATTACTCTTATCTTGAGGGCATACTCCCCATACTACTGCAATAAACCATGTGCACTGGAATCCTTGTTTTAGGTTCTACTTTTAGGGAGCCAGGCCTAAGACCATGAGCCACCAGACTTTCTAAAATTGGGTGACTGTATGTAATCATCATGTTCTCCCTTCTATCTTCATTTTCATTTTTCAGGTGTGAGGTGAACCTAAGAAAATAGGGTCACAGTTGCAATTTGATCAGAAACCAGATTTCATGGTTTCCCCCACAATGGGTGAATGTTCTCTTTAATTTCCCAAATCCTTCGCATTTTGAGACTTTACCCTGAGAACTAAGTCTAGATAGTGATCTGGTGGCCTTTGGTGGTCCTTCATTATCAGAGGTAGGTTTTTCGTGGTTCTCTACATCCTAAGCAAGAAGATGGGTACATATATTTTATTGTTTTAATATCAGAGACATTTTCTTTTAACCAAAAAGCACGCGTGAACCATAATATCCTATCATGTAAGCAATTGGACAAAATGAACAGAGGACACAGTCAACTATTAATTGATACAGTGCTATATGCCTGGGACAACAGAGGATAAAGCAAACTATTAATTGATGCAGTGTTGATGGCTGGGACATAGCTAAATCATCGTAAATGTTGTTCTCCTTTCATTTTACTTTCATTCAGATGTATTCCTACTATGACTTTGTGTCTCTTTATAACCTCAGGTGAGATAGAAAGGGAGAGCCCCATAATTGATCTCATTTTTCAAAAGTAAGATATAAAATATCAGAGTCAGCTTTAAATCATGATTCCCACAGCAAAAATTTGGATGCCATTGATTTGGTCTGACTGTCCCACAAATTTGCTGCAGGACCTTATAGGGTACAGTTAGCAAAGGAACTTCCATTTGTATTTTATAATGTTCATACTTGGCTTATGATAGGCAGAAAATTTTAGATTCTGAAATTAATTAATGCCTCAATAATAGATTTTGTAGGAGTAAGACATGGCATCATTTGTGCACTTCAATGAACTCCTGCGGTTATCACCTAGGTGGAAATGTTTCTAGAGGTGAAACACTTAGAAACGCATTTTAGAATTTTCCTGATGTTAAAGTTTAATGAGTCTTTTGCCTCTATTTGAGGTAGAATTCTCACAATTTTCTAGATTAATGGGATAAATGTGGGATTTCAGTTTTTCTTGCAGACAGTCACATGTCCACACAACCTCTCCAGAAGTAGGCAAATAGATTTCTCTTTCCTAGTCAAATTATACTATTTTTGCCTTTTTATCTTTGTTTAAACTATTTCTTCTACTTGAAATAACTTGACTCCTTTATTTTGCAAATCCACATACTTTTCTGTCTTTTGAGTCAAATCTCTACTATAACTTTTCCAAAAGTTCTAGGCTGCAATTATCTGATTATTTTTTGACTACCCAAATTGTGTCTTGGTTGTGCAGTTTGTTACTGGATTATGTTCAAGTTATTACTAATTTCTGTCATAAGTTGACAAATTTGTCTAAGTCATAACCTTTGTCTGACAGCACACCGCATGGGGACATAGATCATGTCTCACATTCTGGAGTATAACTTTCATTGTGCCTAGCACACAGCCGAGCATACAGTAGGTGCTCAATATTCATTTGAATGTGTGAATGTATGCACATCTCATTCCATGGCACCATCATGCTATCACTACTGGGTCTCTGAGATGATAGAAGGTCAGAAGTGTCGCATGCTTCTTCAGCTCACTTCCTTGACCCAATGTGACCCAAGGGTGTTGTACAATCAAGTGTGAAAAGGAATTCACTCCTCTCCTAACACATCTTGCCCAGAGATAGCTTTAGACATTGTTGGCAAGAGAATGCCTATAAGCAGGTCAGAAGAAAGAGTCATTGCTGCCTTAGAAGACATCCATAGTATCTTTCCCTCAACAAGGAGCAAGACCCCATTAAGTGTCAATTGAAGCACAGATTATGTATGCATATGAAAGAACACATACACAGAGTTTTGTGTTGCTACATATGGAAAAAATGGTATATTTTATATGTTTCTCTTGTGACTGTTTCTTAAGGAAAAAACTACAAAGTGTGTATATTCACATACTATCAACTAGTATATTTCCAAGGTGATAAATATATATTTGTGTATTGTGGACATTTGACAGATATTTGGAGTTTGCACAGGGTAGCAATGAGAATCAGGAGAGAGGTATCTGCTTCCCTTTAGGCTGAGCTGTGGAGTTCTGTGAGTCCATTTCCACAGATTATACTTCATTTTAGGAATGTTCTTCATTTGGCCATGCTTTCTGTATTCCTCTGTTTGTGAGAGCAACCTTGCTTTTCAGTGCAAGGTAGAGTGAAGATGTCAAAAGAATATGTACCATGGTGTCAGTTTCCAACTTCCACTAGCTTAGTGTATTTTAGAATGTTATTTGATCTCTCCTCATTTTTCTAATGAAAATAATTGTATCTACATGTTTTGAGAATTAAATAAAATATGGATAAACCACAGTGCTTGGTAAAAATAAAATCCATTAATTCATTCATTTAACAAATATGGATTGTGTACCCACTATGTGCCAGATTACACTCTAGAAGAAAAAGTCAATTTAAATAAAGCATATAATATGTTCTCCATGTTCTGTGACATAGAGTGAAGTTAGAAGGGGAAGGTATGGGGAATTCTGGTGTGTAACTATGCTAAAAGACTTAAGGAGGCAAGGGAGTTAGCTAAGTATAAAGATGGGGTGACGTAGTCAATTTTGGTTGCTATAACAAAAATATCATAGACTGGGTAGTTTAACCACAATTTATTTCTCACAAGTTTGGAGACTGGGAAATCCACGATCAAGTTGCTGGCAGACTCAGTGTCTGGTGAAGGCCTGCTTGCTAGGGTTGCAAATGGCATCTTCTCATTATATCCTGATTTGGTAGAAGGTAGAGAGTGAGAGCAAGCTCTTGTGTCGTTTCTTCTGAGGGCATTAGTCCCATTCATGAGGACTCCACTTTTCTAACCTAATTATCTCCCCATTATCCTATTTCCTAACACCATCACATTGGGGTTAGGATTT
The DNA here is from genome assembly GCF_000164805.1 of Carlito syrichta. NCBI lineage: Eukaryota > Metazoa > Chordata > Mammalia > Primates > Tarsiidae > Carlito > Carlito syrichta. The sequence goes on from NW_007253389.1 coordinate 64,545, forward strand.
CAACACACGAGTTTTGGAGGGGCCACAATCCTTCAGTCCACAAAATAGGGGAAAAAAGGTTCAGGTAAAGGAAATGGCAAATGCAAAGGTCTTGGGTTTGGAGCACATCTAATGAGTTTTAAGAATGACTTCAGGGCCAGAATAACTAAAGAGGAGTTATCAAGGAGAAGAGACTACTAAGATGAGCAAGATGATGGAGAACTTGATCCTGCAGGCTGTTAAAATGTCTGTGGCTTATAGCAATAGTTCTTGATATAAGAAATGCTTTTGATAATAATGCCTAAATTATCTAAACTTCCTACAGGAGATGGCTATGAACATTCTGCACACGGAACAGCAAATATCAGCATTAAATACTTTGACCATATATTTTTGCCTTTTGTAATATATGTCAGAAACAGATGAATCCTTGAGTTTTCTCATTTTCTACCTAGGTGTTTTGGTGGCTTGTTGACAAAGTCTCAGATGTAAAATAGGTGGAGACAAGACAATTTCTGGGTGCTAGAAGTCCAGTTCTAGTTCTGTGCCAAAGTGTGGCATCTAATGAAATTAGCAGTGAAGATTTAGCTACTGTGCAAACACAATTTTAATCTAAAGATGAAAGCTTCTGATTATTAGAAAACACTTTTCTTTTAGTTTTAGGAAGACGGGGAAAGACTGGAAGTTCCAGAACAAAGTGTGTATCCATAGCAAGAGAAAGGTCTCCTGTGGCAATTCTTTCTCAATTATGAGCATTTGGGAGTTGTAGAAAGAGCACACAATTTAAAGTGACTAACATTTATAAAATGTCTACCATTCTTGCTGAAAAACCTGAAAGAATGTATTTTTAGTAAGAAGAAAGGAAAGATTCCATAGGGAGGAAATAGGATGGTGATATAGTTATGATCATAGAAACTGGTGAAATATTTTGGTAAATCAATTGTAGTTTGTAATATTAATGATAACAGTAATAACTGATTTAGTGTGTGCTTATAGTCAAGTGGACTATGACACAGACATATCCATATCCATTTCTTATCTTGCTAGGAGGACAGAGATTGATTAACTATGGTGTTAGCTAAAAAAAATATAAAGCTAATTGCATAGGTGAATGAACAGACTAGCTATGTGATGTGCAGCTTTCCAACAGGTATAGATAAAATTAAAGAAATTGTAAAGCTGTATACACCCACATGCACACACCATACACACGCAAGATATCTGTAATTTTTGGTTTTGTTTTGCATAGCAGATTCACATCTTTCATGTCAATGCATTCTATTCAGTCTATCTCTTTTCAATTCTGACACATACAATTAAAGATGTAACTTTATTATCCTTTGCTCAAAACTCTTCAGTGGTTTTCCATCACATTTGTAATAATAACTCAAATTCGTATATAGTCTTATATTTCTAAATAATCTAGGTCCTATTTATCTGATCGATTTCTTCAGATGTTGTTTTCCACCTCACTCACTAATCTCCAGCCAGGTTCACTGCCTTTCAGTTTCTTGGGCACAACAAATAAATGCTTTTTTTAAATCTAAGGCCTTTGTAAACATGGATTTATCTCTCTGGAACACTATTGCAGTTTATATGGTTGAAAAATTCTCTTTCTTTAGTCTGTAATAGTTAATTGTATGTGTCAACTTGACTGGGCTACGGGATGTTCAGATATTTGGTTAAATATTATTGCTGGGTGTGTCTGTGAAGGTATTTCTTCATGAAATTAATGTTTGAATCAGTAGACTGAGTAAAGCGGATTGTTGTCTCCAATGTGGAGAAGAAAGCTGTAGGGCTTTGACTTTCAAACCATAATCTTTAGTCTTGAATTCCCATCCTGGAACTCAAGATTCATTTTTCCTCCAGGGATGGTAGTTTTTTTTTTTTTTAAAATAAAAAATTGGCTCACAGAGTTATGAGGGATTCATATTTTCATGTGTATCTCAAATATCCAAAACTAAACTCAGTTTCTTTTACCCTACATTGAAGGCTTGAATAAAGCAAAAAGACAGAGATCTGAAAAAGGGAGAATTTCCTTTCTCTGCCTATCTTTGAGTTGTGACACTGATTTTCTTCTGCCATTAGACTTAGACTTGGAATTGGAACTTATATCATTGACTTTTCTGGGTGTCCAACTTGCCAACTGAAGATTTTGAGATTTCTTGTCACTCATAACTCTGTGAGCCAATTTCTTACTTAAAAAAACCCCTCCCCTTTAATATCCTATTGGTTCTGTTTCTCTGGAGAATCAAGACCAATAAATATAAGGCTCAACTTAAATATGGTGATATTTAAAAACTGCTGAGAAGTCTTCTTTTTCTTATTCTTTGTCTCAATCACTTGTTTCCTTCACAGTACATATGACAAGTTGAAATGGTCTCTTTTGTCTTTTTTCTTATTTTTAAAACCTGCTTCCCCAAGTATAATATGCTTCCTGAAGGCAGAGACCAAATAGAACCTATTTATTCTATAAACTCTGCCTAGAGCCTATTGACAGTTGGCTCTCAATAAATTATGTGAAAGGATTAGATAAATCAATTAATGCTCCAGTGATCGGTGACTTTACTAGTAGATTGAAATAATGTCTCTATAGCTTTGACTTTCAAACCATAATCTTTAGTCTTGAATTCCCATCCTGGAACTCAAGATTCATTTCTCCTCCAGGGGTGTTAGATTTTTTTAAAATTAAAAAAAAAATTGGTTCATAGAGTTACAGGGACACATATTTCTCATGTGTACCTCAAATATCCAAAACTAAATTCAATTTCTTTTACCCTACAAATTGGCCTGTTATTACCTACTGATTTTGGTTCATGGCCCAAGCATTCACCCAAACCCAAGACCTTGAAGTCATCATTCATTCACATATTTCTTCACTCATTCCTTCATTTATAGAGCAACTATTATGTGGCCCACACTGTGTGAAGCATAGCATACATACTAATAAGCAAAACAGGCATAGCCATGCCCTCATGGAATTTATTATCATCTTTCTTAAATTGTGTTGACTGCTGAGACTTGTATGTTTATTTTGCTTTAAGAATGTCTTTTGAATCAAACTCTCTCTCTCTCTCTCTCATTCACACACACACACACACACACACACACACACACACACACACCTTTTCTAAATGAATCCAACATCGTCTCTTATCTGAATCTTTGTAACAGATTTTTGATGGGTTTCCTAGTCTCATCTCACTCCAATTCATTTGTCACATTCTACTAAATGCTTTTCCTAAAACAAATTTAATGACTTGATGGCTCTACAAAATTTCTACTCGCCATCACATACAAGATAAAGTTTAAACTTTTTAGCATGGTATGTCACGTCCCTTATGATTCAGCTCTATCAAAGGGCATTCAGATTCATGAACATGACCCTGGGTCTTTGCACGTGTCACTCCCTTATCCTGGAATCTGCCCTCTCTGCTTTACCACATCAGCCTGACAAACTCCTTCAATCCTCTCCTTGCTTGTTGAGGTTTTACTGATTTCTCTGCCCATTGAGGAGGAAGCAAGAGCTGTTGGAATTGTGTCCCCATAATCCCTTATAGGAAGGAATTTGTGCTATCATACTTCATATGAATGCCAAACATGTTTATATGTCTGGATTCCTCTACAGACACAGACAACTCGTAAGCAGCAAAGATCGCTTACACAAGCTTTCATCTATATTGGTTGACACAGTGCCTGCAACATGGGAAATGTGACTACTAAATCTTTGCTCAATAAATGAATGTTGATTAAGTTGATGATATTATCCAGTCATTTGCCTAAAGTGACACAGTTTTCAGTGGCAAAGTTAATCCAGATTCCCACTTGAATGGCTTTTCACTAGACTAAAGCATTGTTATTATTTATTCAGTGATTTTTTCAGTTGGTCCAGGGAAGAAAAAGAAATTAGGACTTGCCTTGGGTTGGGGAAATGGATCAGGATCATGTTGAGTCTTTGCCAACCTATATATGCTTAGCTTAGAAATTCTGATATGCACTCTCCCTCAAAAAAATGGACAATTTGGGGTCATATATATTATATATATTGAAGTTTAAATAATTCTAGGGGGGAAAGCATGGGTTGGATCAGGCAGATGTGGGCTTATTCCTTTATTTATCAGCTTTGCTTATAGATGGGGAAACTTAGGCATAGACTTTGTGTCATTTAATTTCTGTGTGCCTCAGTTTTCTCATCTGTAAACATGGCACCATATTTGGAAAGTTATAATGAGGATTATATCAGATGACTGATCCTCAATAAAGGATTAGAATATTTCCTGGCACATACTAAATGTTTTAAAATGTAGTTTCCATTTCCCATTTTTTCCCCCAGACTTCCATCAGAAATTCAAACACACCAAAATGGCTTTTCCATTTGTGTGAGAGGATTATTGCTCTGTTGATGAATTGTCTGCATTTCACACACACTTAAACAGCTCCTGGATGTCTTCAAATTAGAGCTCCTTATCACTCATTAGCACCATTACAGGAAAGCTGATAAACCTCACCTCTTACTTAGCCCTCTAATACAACTGGGGAAACCTCCATTTTCTCTTATCATGTGAATTCTGACCTTAAAGGTTTAACTCTAACCCGAGGGTTTAATTTATCTTCTGTTAAAAGCAGCAGTTTTCCCTTACATGGAAACTGTCATGCCCTGAGACAGGAGATAGAGAGAGACAGAGAAACAGTCTTGCCTGATTCATCTCAGAGGGAAGAGTAAAGTCCCTGGCACCCGCCCCTTTCACTGCGAATAGATCCAGCTTTGATTACAGAGTAGCACATAGCAACTTCAGGCTGCTGTTGTACACCACATACTGTAAAAGTTTAAAAGTTGACAAAATGCCATGAATGCCATTGTGTGAAGTCTACCTCGTGTTTGTTTTACCTACTGTATATCACAGTACACTTCCTGATAGCTGAGAGTTTGTGTTGTTTTGACTAAATTTGGACAAATATGCATAAAATGTGTATTCAACAGATATTTCACTTAAAAACAAAGAAAGGTTTGTGTCTTTAGATTGCTCCAGAACCTGAGGGCTACTGAGAATTATAAATAAATTTGGCTTCACAGGCCTGCAGTCATAAATGACATTTTTTTAAATGATGGAAGGGGGGAGATTTGAGTGGTACAGGCAGGAACCTTCCGTTTAATTTCCCTCCTCCCAAATATGTCCAAAACTTAAAGAAAGCGCCTTTAAATATAACTTGCCGTTGAAAAGGAGCTTTTGATTCCTGGTTATTGGGGAAAGACCTGTTTAACTATTTATACCATTGCTTTGTTTTCTTAAAATTGATGCAGGAGGAACATGGGTCTGGCCCTTTTAAAATCCTACGTTTTATCACTCTCTGGTTGATGGGTGCAATCCAGCGTAAGAAAATTAGAAACAGCTGGGGTAGACACAATGCTTTCTTTTGAAAAGACAGTTCAAAATTACCAGAGAAAAATGGAGATTGCACCAAAGAGCCTATCTCAATATGTGGTTTCTGGATCAGCAGCATCAGCATCTCCTGGGAGTTTGTTGGAAATGCAAATTCTTGGGCTTCACCCACCCTGCTGAATTGGAAATTCTGAGGGTACGTTCCAGAAATTGGTGTTTTGACAGCTCTCCCATCCCCCACCCTAAGGAATTCTGATGCACAAAAGGGGGCTAAAAATGAGACTAAACCACAGTAAAGAGTAGCAAGAGAGAAGAAACCTTGAAAGGCCAGCAGGCCAAGAGAGAAGTGATTTGAGGGCATTTCATGATCTCAAGGAACTACGGGAAGGTGGTAATAAGGTACTTGACATCTACACGTCAACATGCATCTGTTTCTAAATCTGAAATTAATGGACAGCTTCCAAAAGCAGTGGAAAATGAGAACCAAACAAGCAAGCTGGAGTTAGGAAAGAGGTTAGTCACAGCATAAAAATAACAGCAATCTTACTTGTATTTAGATTCTTTTTCTTTGATGACTTAGTCTATACAGTTATTTTAACATAAATAAATGGGATATGCAATTAAATAAATGCATATAAGCAAACTATTAAATGTATTAAGAATATATGTTTGCTTCTCATATGAGAGAATAACTTATAGCAGACAACTTCTCTTGCTGAGAAAAACTAGAAAATCTGTATAAAATACAGAAACCATATGTTTGAAGACCTCAGAAAGCTTTCTGAGCAGTCAGATCCTGGGAAGAAGGGGAGATCATTGAGAGAAGTGTAACTTTTACATCCAAGTTTTTTTCTGAAATTGAATATACCATTATGACCCAGCAATTCCACTCATATATATACACTCAACAGAAATGCATACATAAGTGCACCAAAAGACTTGTACAAGAAATTTCATAACTTTACTGTTTGTAATAGCATTGAGCTAAAAACTACCCAAACATCATGAACCACAGAGTGAATGAATGAATTGTGATATATTCACACATAAGACATTAAAAGTGAATTATTTACAGCTACATAGATGAGTCTCGCAAATGTAACAGGATCTATGTCATTTACATAATGTTGAAAATCATGCAATGATAATCTATGATGTTGGCAGTCAAGATAGTGATAAACTTTGATCTTTGATTGTGGTGAAAATGAGAGGGGGTGGGGTCCTAGTGGGTTCTGGTCACATTCTCATCGCTGAAGCCTGTGCTGTGTGTTCTTTTTGTGGAAATTCAGCTTGCTAAATTCTTATGATCTGGGCACTTTTTCTTATGTATGTTACAGTTTTACAAATACGCCAACATTAAAAAATTATCAAAAAGAATATTTCTTAGCCGGGCTCGGTGGCTCAGCCTGTAATCCCGCGCCTTTGGGAGGCTGAGGTGAGTGGACTGCCTGAGCCCGCGGGTTCGAGACCCACCTGGGCAGGTGAGACCTCATCTCTACAATAAAATAAAAAAATTAGCCGGGCGTGGTAGCACGCGCCTATAATTCCGGCTACTTGGAAGGCTGAGGCGGAAGGATCGCCGGAGTCCAGCAGGTCGAGGCTGCAGTGGCCGGGAGCGGCCACTGCACTCCAGTCTGGGCGACAGAGTAAGACTCCAACTCAAAAAAAAAAAAGAATATTTCTTTTGTTGTTTCTCTGACATCTTTGAAGTAAATCCATCAGGTGTGTCTGTCTCATCTCATGGGGGAACCATGGATTATCCAAAAGTACCTGGAGGCAGGAGAATGCGGTCATAAAGAATTTCAGATCAGGGAGTAGACAGGTTTGCAAATTGCTGTGTGACTTTGGAAAGCCCTTAATCCAAGTCTCATTTCCTCATCTCTGCAGTGGAGTCCATTGTTGCAACAGCATCTAACCCATAGGATTGAGTAGGGTTTAAATAAGGGTGTCCATCTATAACATTGGTGGTTGTGGGCAGCTTAATGACCAAGAATAAAGGCTGAGTATCTAAGATAATTTGAAAGAGTCTTTCTAAGGCTCCTGTCTCTGTGACTGTATCCCTTTGAGTAACAGAAATGTCATGGTTACTCACCTGGCAGGGTGGATACCCCTAAGAAGTTGAAGTAGATGTTGCTATGTCAGAGAGAGTGAGAGTGAGAGAATGAGAAACAGAGAGAGAGAGAGAGAGAGAGAGAGAGAGAGAGAGAGAGAGAGAGAGAGAGATGGCAGAATCAGGGGAAGAAGTCATGTCACCATGACTAGAAATTCTAAGACTTAGGGTCATAAAACAAATGAGAAATAATAATAAACAATCAATGATAAAGTTTTAAAAGATAAGTGATAAAATAAATTATAAATCCAATAAATGATTAAAAATGCCAACTACACAGGGAAGGTTGAAAGTGCTGAGAAATTAAAGCTCTCAAGGAGAATCCTTCAACCAACAACTGATGGGAATTGGTGGATACTGATCTCCCTTGCCCCCTGAGCAAGGCAACTCTGAAGCATGTGCTCTAATCTTCTCCCAGAGATGCCTAGTAGAACTGAACTCCAGGTGCCCACAGTGGTAACTTGCTTGACTGCACATCCCACACCCTTTAGTGACGTGCTTTCCCTTCCCTGTATCACTTTCCTTTCTTTTACCAGTGTTTTGTGAGATCATCTTCCAAATAAATTACTTGTACTCACATCCATGTCTCACAACCAGTTTCTGGGAGAATCTGAACTTGGACAATCTGTGTTGCATAACTCACAATGTGTCCTTAGGTGCTTTCTCTGGGACCTTCTGGCAGTGAGCATCACTATGTCTACCTTCTTCAGGCACTGTCATCACCACCATGCTGCTGAGGAGCCTACCCTAGTCCCACTGCTCTGAAAAAGGCTTCTGTTGACCCCTGCTCATGCCCATGGTGCAGCCCCTTCCCTTTCCTTGCCCCAGGTGTCAGGAGTGAGATAATTCTCCCTATTTTATCTAGATATGGCCCCATCACATTACTCCTTTTCTTTAGACCCTGAGGATCTAGTGAAACCAGAAACATTCTTGCTATCTTATGAGGACTAAGACCTTCTGCTGTCTCTCCCTGTGTCTCTTCACCTGGCCAAAAAGCTGCCTATCCACTTGGCAGTAGCAGAAGATTTCTGCGCTACTCACCTCTTCTGAGTGGTTTTGTGTCCTACTTTCTCTCTTCTAAAGCGAGACTTCCCCACTCTGGATCTGCATATTCTTATTGCTTCCACTTTACTAGAGTCTGATGGTCGACAGAGTTGGCTTTTTCACTTTGGGACCCTCAGCCACATGTGGAAAGAGTTCCAAAGGAATTCTCCCATGAAGGCATTGAGATGTTTCAATACACATTTTTATGCCAAACCTACAATAATCTCCTCAACAGAAAGACTCTTCAGTGTTCTGAATTTTTAGGACTTGGCTTCTTTTCTACTTGTGCAGCATCTTAACACAAACCAGAATGATGGTAGCTTATAGTTATCTACATTCATGAATAAAAAGAATGACCTAATTGTACCAATTAGCCTTACTGGAGCACACAAAAATGCACCAAATCTTACTTGATCAACATCCACCTCAGATCACAGAATGTATCAGGTGGCCTTTTCAGTAGCGACACAATGACCACCACTTCCTTTCTTTAAACCAGCACAGCAACAACCATGAAAATGGTGGACAGTCGGAAAGGAAGTCCAGAAATGCAAATATCTTGGTATGTCAGTCTTGGAAGGTACCTAAAGGCCTTGAAGTCCAGCCTGCGTTCCCTCTAAGTAACGCATTCTGTGTCCCCCAAAAGGCAGAAGGTGCTTTGCCTGTGGTAGTGTGGGTTGCAACCCTCCACGGATGCATCTGAAAATCTCGTTATTAAAATAGCTGCTGAGCCATAGGCTTCGATTCTCAAAGTCACTCTGAACATGTGTAATAGGAAGCAAAGATGAGGTCATCTCCCTAAGGTCAGCTGCATCCCCAGATGTGCTCTTACCTCAGCCCTCACTCCAAGAGAGCCAAGGAATGGCTCATGGAGGGGAAAGTGTGGGACCCATGCCTGTGCGTCCACAGCAGGCCCAGCACCTGGCCTGGCCCGGCAGCTAGGAGCAGCCCCACCCCTTGTTCTCTGCCAAACATTGTTCCTTATGCTTGGCCAGTGCCCGGGTGTTGCAGCCTCAGAGATCTAACCACCTTTTCCCAAAGGACCTCACCCACTTTACCTCAGCCCCACCCCACCCTGTCCCTTGGCCAGACCTGTAATTACTGGACCTGAAAAGCAGCCTCTGAGATACCACGTGGGGGCAGGGCATCCCTTGCCAACGCAGTCAAGTAAGATTTTATTATTTTATTTTTAAAATTTTAAATATATGGGGTACAATTCAGGATTAGGTATTCAAGTGGTCATCGTACAGGTAAAGTTTGGGCCTCCCTTTGTCCCCACTTCACCTGGTTTGAGATCAGGTACCCTTATTGATATTGTGTCCCCCTCCCCACCAAGATTTTCTTTCTACAGCACCCTTTCACTGTGATCTTTCTGCATCAGCCTCTCTTTACCTCCTAGTGGGGCTGGCTAGGCCTGCCCCTCACACTTTTAGGGCCTGGACAAGAGAAGAACGGAACCTCCAGCCTGGCCCCTACTCTACCTGCTCCCTGGCAGTGTCTATGTAGGAAGGCCCATGCACATTTATATGCACCTCGCCCTTCTTACCTCCCCTCCTCCAAGCAGCCTCCTTTGCCATTCCTAGATCCTGAACATGTGCACATCAGTCATTCCTCAGGGAGCAGAACTGGGAAGGAGACACCTGAAGGTCCGGAATGCAGGCTCAGAGCCATTTGGGCAGGGAGTTCTCAGTTCCCAGATGTCTAAAGTAGGGTTGAAAAGGAGGGATGTGGGCCCCAGGAAAGGACATTTCCTTGTCCCTGAAGACTCTCTGCCAGAGAAAGGCCAGAGTTGGGCTCTTTAAAAGAAGGGACCCAGGGCAGAGGCACCAACTGTCTGGTCTATGGTTGGTGCTGACACCAACTAACTAAAGGGCGTCCTGGCCTCTAGTGTCTTTCTTCTTCACATGCTGGATTAAATCAAAGCTGCTTATGGTTCCCATTGTCCTCTGAAATAAACACAGCTTCTCTGCCAGGTGTTCTACAACTGGAACCTAACCTGGCTTCCCTAACCCTTTCCATCTCATACCTGAATATTCCGTGACCAGCAGACAGGATCTTAAAAGAAAAGATCTTGGGAGCAAAGGGACATGGACAAAGTAGCTGCTGTGTCTTCTGAGAATGTGGGATCCTCTGCCATTTCCTTACGGTCCTCATCTCAGCTTTTCTGGTTTTGCTCCACTCTGTGAAAAGCCATAAGTTCTATAAAAACCTATAAGCACAATAACAGAGGCTACAAATTTGCAATTTTAAATGTTGGTATGCATAAGGAAAAAAATGACATTTTAACTAAAGGAGAGTTGGTCCATGCAGGTATTTGTCCATGTAGATAATCTGGAGGGAAAACCTTCCAGACAGAGGAAATAGCCAGTGCAAAGGCCCTATGGTAGGCGATCATCTGATAGAAGAAGGAGGAAGAAGTCTGTGTACCTGGAACTGAGCAATAAGGAGAAGATAGGGGATGAGATGGTATTCAGATTGTGTGAGGCAGCACATCTTAAGCTAGAGAGCTTTCACTCAGTAATGAGTGAGATAGGCAATTGGCTTTGGAAGGTCTTGAGCCCAGAAGGTGTAACAGGATGACTCTGGTCTCTACCATTGTTGATAACAGACATGATTAGAAGGAGAAAGATCAGTTACAAGCTGTTATAGTGGTCTATGCAAGAGATGATGTTGACCTAGGCCAGCATGGTAAAAGCCTAGGTGGGAAGAAATAATAAGAATCTGGATGTATATTAAAGAAGGGTTCAATGGAATTTTCTGGCTTTCTTCATTTGGCGACAATGTAGCCATTTTGGTGTTAATCCAAGTCACTAGCACTCATCAAGAACAAAGAATTACCGGTGGAAACAGCTGCATCCAGTGAATGTTATTGATGAGAGATTAGTGCAAGGTATAGTTCTTGCCTCTAGCTCCAGCTCCAGTCCTGGAGGTCTTTCCCTCTCATGACTCATGCTATTTTTCCAGTCCCTCTCCATCCACAAATAATTTTGAATGGCAGTCACCACCTTCTCATTCAGTCACTGTCAATATCTCAGAAACCAACTGGAATGTGAATAAATGTATACAGTCCTAGGTAGGGAGGTAGATAGATGGATGACAGACTGTGCACAGCTTCCCAAGTAACCAAAAATATAGCTACAATGGTCTCTGCATTTGGTTAGGTGTTTGCTTATTTGAAAGAATAATGTAAAACAATGCATCAGGAATTGAACCAAGGGTCTAGTGTGGGACCCAGGGTGGAGGCAGAGGCACCTACAAGTTACTCAAATCTCTTGGGCTTCTACTTTGTTTCCTAAGAAATGAAATGAGTGGGAACGGTGCCTCCTAAGCACCGGTTAAGTTTATCCATGGCAGTTTCTGCTTCTACCAGGCCAGTGTGCCTTTATTTCCTTTTATTGATCCATTGTCCCCCTTAGCAGCTCAGTTTAAGTGATGTCCTTTGTCTTTTTCATTTATTTCTCTTACCTTGCTGCATGAGCTTTCTCCACAATGTGCCCTTTTCTCCCAGTAGATGGCAGTATTCAATTTTGTTTCCCAGTGGTGCTTTACCCTGCTTGGAGGACACCAGCCAGCTGCCCTTTCTGCAAAGCTTGTGTCCTTTTTGCACTACAGGTGATCACGGAAGAGGAAATTAAAGGAGGAACGGATGAATGATGAGAGGCTTCTCTGAAAATCTTGGCAACGCCAAGTAGCCTCCCCTTGCTTTTCAAGCAAGTTTGTTTTATTTTATTTCACTTTGGGTTAGAAATGAGAAAAATCTCTCTCTATACCTTTCACATTTCAAAGAGTGGTCCCAACTAATTTGCTCTTTTGGCCCTGTGGTGTAGCTAATACAGATTTTATTTACCTCAGGTCTTGAGCCCATAAGTTATAAGAGGGTGTCTCTGGCTGCTGTTGTTGAGGATAGCCACGGCTGGAAGTAGGAAGGCCAGTAGGGAGCAATTGCAGTGGTCCAGTCAAGAGATGTTAGTGGCTCATTTGGTAGCTACAGGCTGGGAGCAGAGGAGTTGGAGGTGGGGGAGGTAATGGTGTGGAGGTGGTCAGGAGTAGAGCTAGCTCTGGGCTTGTTACCTGGAGAACCAGAGTCTCCTCCAGTGCTGCTGTTCACTAACCTTGGGCAAGACTCTTGATCTCTCTAGGCCTCTGAAGTCACTCCTAGCTCAAGGACTCTATGAAACTATGAAAGAAAATGGATCTTCACGTAGCTTACAAATCACTTGATAAGGGGCACATGGTCTGCTGGTTAGTAGTTAGTAGTGAGAGCCAGAAGTCAGATCTTTGGTGGGGTTTTGCCTTACCACTGAATGAAGATGCTGTGAAAGTGTCTAGTTCAGTAGTCAAGTTTCTTTTCTTCCCAAAAGAAAGGTCATTTGGAAAATCAGTATGCTTTAACAAATCAAAGCAAATTGCTCTGATTCAAGGGAATAGAATCCTGAGCCTCCTTAACCCCCGCCTTCCCCATAACTGCAAGTAACAGGTAAAACCTCCAACACAGAGAAAACAGCAGTCCTGCAGGTAGGACGTGGGAACTTCAAGGGCTATGCTCTGACCTGTGCTAACTAAGACATCCTGGGATCCCTGACACCAGTTTTTCTTTAACTGCCTTGGGAATATTTTACAGGGAGGAAAATATAATAAGGGTGTGGAGGAATTTTTGTGGGATATCAGAAATCTGAGGGTGGGGTATTCTGGGGTTCGTAGTGTCACATTCCAACTAAAAAACCTTTTATGGTTCTTAATTGCCTATCAGATCAAGTGTAGATTTGTTAGCATAGATAAAAGAGCTTCATCATCTGCCCCCTACTGACCCCTCCAATCCTAGGGCATGCTGTCCTCCTAGTATATCTTTAAAGATGCTATGCCTCTTGGCACTCCTACTCATTCTAGAAAACACAGATCTAAAACCTCCCTTAAGCAGCAGCCCTGGAAAGCATTCACAGTGCTTTGCACACAATTCTGTTGTATTCCATATCAGAGTATTTGTTTTCCCACCAGCTTTCCCCCTTGTTTGTTACTTGCTTGAGAATAGGGACCATGCTTTATTCATCCTAAGCCTCAAGCATGATTCAAAAGAAGACCTTCCTGTGCTGAATCAATGAATAACGGGAGGTTTTGGGGATCATGTTGTACTGTTAGGAGGGAGGGAAGGTCAGAAACAAAGAAAATGAGGGATAACTTAGAAGTTTATTACAGAAAATTTAGTCAACTACAACCATTGTTGCCTCACAAAGAAATACACACACACACACACACACACACACACACACACACACAATTAATCAAAATGTTGAATGTCTGCCTGCTTGGTAATAAAGAGATTATACAGTTTGTTGTTATTTTTGCTTGTAAATGACTTTGTCAGAGTTTCTTTACAATTCAGTGAGAAAACAGGACTTCAGTATAATGATGGAAATTGATACCCATGAACTCAGCACACACCATAATTTAACCAATACAGTTTGGTATTACCATGCTTTTTGGGGGAAACGTCAAATCTAAATTAATTTAGAAAACATGGTTGTAGTAGAAACTGTGATCTATTTAACGATAATGAACCACTTTATTACACATTAGCAGCATCATTTTATATACAAATAATGATAAATAAGCCTTATCTGCATATCTACATTTAATTACTCATTAATAATGAGTAATATTTTATATTTTAATATAATATTACAATAACATTGTAACAAATAATAAAATATTTTATATTGAAGCTTTTTATTATTTTTCCAATTGCTATAAATAAATGTGTCTTACAGTTTACTCCTATGAGCAAGAATGCTATTAGAAAAAATAGTTATTGGCTAATGCTAGACAGGCATTAGAGAACATTACAAGTGCTGTATTTTCTATTCTTTTGAGATTTTTTTCACTTAGCTCTTTTGTTTTTTTTTGAGTTGGAGTCTCACTCTTTCGCCCAGACTGGAGTGCAGTGGCCACTCCTGGCCACCGCAGCCTCGACCTGCTGGGCTCCGGCGATCCTTCTGCTTCAGCCTTCCGAGTAGCCGGAATTACAGGCGCTCGCTACCACGCCCGGCTAATTTTTTGATTTTATTGTAGAGATGAGGTCTCGCCTGCTCAGGCAGGTCTCGAACCCGCGGGCTCAGGCAATCCACTCACCTCAGCCTCCCAAAGGCACGGGATTGCAGGCTGAGCCACCGAGCCCGGCTTTCACTTAGCTCTTTAAAACTACTATGTCAAACTTGGAAATGTCTCCTGCAGTTTTTGAAAAATAGATATTAGTTTAATCATAAGTAACATCTGGTTAGATAAGTGATTTTTAAAGTTCTCTACAGTCTTAATATTTGATAATATTTTATGATGAAAAAGGAAGGGCATTTGGAATTGACACAGATTTTAGGACCTTGACCAGGTTCAAATAACAGTTCAACTTCTTAGAAGTTATGTGACTCAGGCACTCTGCCATTCTGTGCTTCATTGTACTCATCTGTAAAAAGTAGAAATCAGTGTACCAGTCTCCCGGGGCTTTGTGAACATGAAATGAGTTGATATATGTAAAGTGCTTTGCTACAAAAGGTGAGGAAACAGATTTTCCCCTAGAGCTTCAAAAAGGAACCCATCTTGCTGACACCTTGATTTTAGCCTAGTGAAACTGATTTTGGGATTCTGTTCCTAAGAACTGTAAGAAAATACATGTGTGTTGCTTTAAGTCACTGAGTTTGTGGTAAATTGTTATAACACTCATAGGAATCTCATACACATTTTGGTAACATTTCCACCGTCACCATAAATATCAATGGAAAAATAAGCTTAACTTACATAGACTTAATTTGCATTTGGTTTTAATAAATCTTACTAGTGTCTAGCAAATAGAAATTAACTTGTAAAAAATTTGATAACATGATTTTGAAGTTAACTTTTTTATATTGAAGACATAGGTATGGAGTTCCATATGCTCTGATTACAATAGAATATTCATAAGGGAGATGATTAAGTCTTTCTAGTTTAATTAAAAATAAAGTCTTTAAATCCTTTTATCATCACAAGATTTGCTCTGATGCCTCTGAAAGACTGAATAGCCCTTTACTTTTGTGTATTATGCAGACCACTTTCTGATCACTTTAGAAAATGAAACAGAAATGAAGAATAGAAAGAAGGAATGAGATAGAAAGAGAGAGAAGAAGAAAGAGAGGGAAAGAAGGAGGGAAGAAGAGAGGGAGGAGAGAAGCGAGGGAGGGAGGAAGGGAAGGAAGAAAGCACTATTTATAAGCAAGAACATACTTAATAGCTATCATCAACAATTTACAACTCTACCTTAAAATACGCGTAGATTTATAATCTTCTTCCACTAAATCTATATTTGTTTGAAATACTACAAAGCGTATGAAATATAAAAGCCCCCAACATCCTCAAAATGTATGTACACACATGCATATCCTGCAAGTACACATATGCCCATAAACCCTGCTACCATGAAATAATACAAATTTCAAAAACTACTCCGGGAGGCATGTGGAATTTATAACATCTCTCCTTTAAGTAATTTCCCTCCTTCATACTTTCTTCTACCTATGCATAAACTTGGTTCATGATTTGTGTGTAAAACAGAATTGAACTTTATTTTGCCAAGATACATAAAAATAACCTTCTTGGTCCCAAGTACATATAAAGTCCAAATGCATGTAAAAGCACCTCAAACCACCAGCAATAGTTTTCAATAATATTGTTTAATTGGCAGCACTTACAACCTGCTCATTCACATTTTTAGTTAACATTTTTGCTGCCTGTATAAATCACCTTCAGAGTATTTAACTGAAGCTGGCATCCACAATCCAATTGGTGCTCAACAAGTCAACCTGGAGTGGGGTTCTTGTGATCTTTTTCTCAGTTTTTAGGCCCCATCAAAGTAAGTCATTATTCCAAGGATTGATGATAAGATTATATGCAAATCAACACAGAGGTTAAAAGCATAATTTTAGATTCATATTCCAGTTCTAGGCACGTTAATGAACTCTTTTTTGCCCAAATTTGCCATTTGTAAAGTTGGGGGAATATAGCTTCTGCTAAAAAACTAGTGAAGATTAAATGAATTCATGTACCTATGATCAGTTTTCAATAAAGGGTATAATTTCCGGTACTGAAAAAAGCAACCAACAGCAGCAATGACACTCGATGCATGAGCCAGAATTTTTCGGATAGTGCTGCATTCCTTCTTTTTGGAAGACAGATAATTAAGATGGAGGAAAACATTGCTATCTATAGATCAATCTTCTGTGTAGACATAGGTGCAAAATGGAGCTAAAATATTTCTTACAAAGACACTGCAAGCCAAAAGATGTAGAGTATTGTTGACTTATTTATATACATATTTATCATCACAAAGTACATTATGAACATTTCCATGAAAGTTAAAAATGGCCACAGTAAACAGGCTGACCATATTGCACAAAAGCTGGTCGGTCCATTTAGGTCCCGAGCTTACACCTCTGTGGTAATCAGGCTGGTCTTCTGTTTCAAGAACATCCCATGCTCAGTTCTGAGTGTGCTCTCTGTTTTATCCTTCTTTCTTCCTCCACCTACCAAATTCCTTCTTATTCTTCATGAATCCACCTTCTATCCCCGGCTCTCACATGGAACCTTCTATTATTGCCTGGCATGTTGATAGTCCTTTTCTCTGAACTGTTGCCCAGTCTGGCATTTGATCAGATTTTGAATGATCAAGATATGAGCCTTTCATAGACCCACTGAGCTGGAAGGGGCATGACAGAGCATCTAGTCCAACCCCTTCATTTTACAGATAAAGAAACTGTACTACAGAGAGTGTAGGCATCCTGCCAAAGATCACTCAGAGAGAGTGGGATCCTGGCTTCTTGACTCTTCATCTACAACACTTCTCACTTCACCACTCAGATTTTGTGTTGGTGCCAATGTTTCTTTTTTCTTTGTGCCTATCTCTCTTCTTGCTTGTGAAATTCTGCTTCTAATATTTTGATCTTGTCCCTTTCATCACAGAGTACAGTGAAAAATAAATAACCATTTCTTTATTTTTCGATGTAAATGTGTATCACACTCACCTCAATATAGGAGTTAAGTAATTCCTGATTTTCCTCAATTTGTCAACAGAGAGGGAAAATGTAGAGACTAGACTGTCAAACTGCATTGTTTCCAAAATTACAAATCTGTTATTCTTCCTTCTTGTCTCATAATATTTTGCAAATGTATGTGTACTTTTACAAGCTGTATACACTGCTAATAAAGTACACATGAAGAATATGCCTATAACTATGACTTCCATGCAATACACATGAAATGCACTGAAGTTCCATTAACTATACACTTGTTTAAATTATCCCTACCACTAATTGAAGGATAATATAATAAAAACTGACCTGGACTCCTAAAAAATGCCAATGCCATAAAAGACAAAACCAAATCAAAACAAACAAAAAAGATGTTCCTGATTAAAAGATTATAAAAAGAGATGACAATAAAATGCAGTGACCCTGGATTGAGACCTGGAGCAGGAAAAATAAGTATCTACTAAGGACATTATTTGGACAATTGGTAAAATTCAATTATAAACTGTGAATTGAGATAACAGTATTGTATTAATGTTAAACTTCTTGGTTTTTATTAATTGCACTGTGGTTTTGTAAAAGAATAAGACCATGTCACTTTTCTTAGGAGAGTATGATGAAGTATTTTAAAGTAAAAAGACATCATGTCTACAAACTACACCCAAATGGAACCATATAGATAGATAAATAGGAGGAGAAAGAGAGGACATCGATTAAATATAAGTAGGCCAAGATGAAAAGTTTTTAAAAAGTTAAAATTTCTAACAATTTATATGGTAGAAATATCCTATGTCTTAATAGGACAGCTCTGAAAGTTACAAGCATCATCATTCATGTCCAGCACAAAAGAGAAAGCATTTTGCTCCAGAATTCCATACAACTCCCCCCCCCATTAGTACTTTTCTCTGACTGGCCTAGCCTAGTCACAGGATTAACTCTGAACCAATCACTGTGACCAGGAAAGGAAATGAGTTGATTACATTAGATTAAATCTTGTGCTCCAATCTGGGAGTTTTGCATAAAAATTTCAGGCTCTCAGATCTTCCTTGAAGCTACGTTGGGTTTTGATTCCTGGTTAAGAAGTTAGTAAGTAGTAATTGGGTCCTGAAATGGATGAATAGAAACAGAAGTCGGAAATGAAATGGACATGAGATGTTTAGTTCCCAAAATGATTAGTTGTTAGCCACTTGTTAGTTGAACCTCTCATTTTTCTTAAGTATTCCATAACTGGAAGGTACTCTAAATGCTACAGACTTCCAATCTTTTGTCAGCCATTTAATGACCCTTTTGTGAAAAAGTTTTTAAAGACAAAGGAGATGAAGAAGAGATGATCTCTGTATACACATGGGCATCTAGAACCATCTCCTTGAAGACAGTTTTATATACCCTACAATTTTTCCTAACATAATCTTCCATAACAAACACTACTGGATGAATTATAAAATCTGTTTTTAAGTATGATGCTTTCATTACTAAGAATTCGACTCTGTTTAAATCATGTAAAACAAGTGTAGAAATACATGATTTAAAATCTTACAGTTATTAGAAATTTCAAGAGCACTGTATCCATACTTTGAAAGAGACTGAAATTATGTATGTGAGTGGTGGTGATCTCCTTTTCTTAGCCCATCTATCTGTTGAGCTATGGGTCAACTTTAAAGGCAGAACTATGGTCTCTCAATAAATACAATTTTTATAAATAGTCCCTGCAGTGTTTACCATATTGTGAAGGAAAGGGAGAGGAAGGAGAAAGGGGGATAAGAGGAAAGTCCCCAGAATTAGGGAATATTCATTCACTGGGGCTTTGAGAGATTTCTTCTATCATCAGTTTTGTGCTCGCATCATAATCTCTAGGGTCACTCCAGTAAATTAGATCACGGAAGGAACAAAGTACATGCATACGATTTTGATTCAGATCTAAGTTTGCCAGTGGTTGACTATGGGATTTTAGATATTATGTTTTTACCTTTTTGAGCTTATAAGAATGAAAATGTCTATGCTTTGATCACATGAATGTTCTAATAAAAAGAAAAAAATGCTTTCGGGAAAATCAATATTTATAAAAATTCACTTGGAGATCTAATACAAAAACCTAATAATCAAAAGGTCAACTGTATATGCTTAAAAATGTTTTATAATTTTTGTTCATATATTTAGGAAAAGTCTTATTCCTGAATATATGAACTGAAATCTATTTTGCACTGTCTAGTCTGTTCCTGAGTGTATATCAAGATATTCAGGAAGCTACTTCAAATACAGCTTCCTATAGATTATACTAAATCAACAAATTTATTTAACATAGATTTATACTAAATAAACAAATCTAAAAGTGTTTCAGGAGATCTATATTTTTAAATGACCTTTAGATGGTTCTGAACAACTAAATTTGGAACCCACTGGTCTCACCCAGTGGTAGAGCTAGAAATTGGCATGGTAATTAGAAATTTCCAATTCTACCCTTGGTTCTTCCATTTACGCATAATATGGCCAATTATCAAAAATAATTTTGACTCCAACTTCTTCATCTACAAAACAAAGGACTTAGATAAGATTATCTTTAAGTTTCTTTCAGTAATAATGTTTATGAGTTTATGAACAGTCCTTTTGGTCATTCCAAAGAAAGTTCCAGTATGAATTAGAAACATTGATAACAATATGTTCTTAAATAAGAGTATGCTTACAGGGTCACTAACTCAGACATGAAATGTCCGAGAGTTTCTCCATGCAAGTACATGAGCTGAGTCTCTGTGTTCACAGTCCAGCAGTTCTCTTATCAGGGGCTTCCTGACAATGAGAGTGTTTCTACCCAGATCAAAGAATTACCGTGTAAATGTTTAGGGCTCCCACCTCTAACCAGTGCTCAGAGAACTTTCCTGGGAAACTCCCATGCCAACAAATTGGGTTAATATGTGAAAATCCCTCTGTATTAATGGGGGACAGTCAGTGGAATGGAATGCAGAGAGATGAGTTAAGCTGATTGACTGGCGCATGTGGGGCATAAATTCTGCTCCATATATAGGCACCTAGGTGCCTTCTCCTCCCTTCCCTGCCTTATCTCACTTGGCAGAAACCATTTAGATGAGATATATCTCCCAGGGCTTATTAATCAGTTGCAGTAAATGGCTCTGGGACAATTGGTTACTTATATCTTCAGGACATCCCAGTCCTTAGAAAATGACCTTCAGTCCTGCCCATCATGTCAGACAACTTTTGTCCCTCCATATATACCAGGTGATTGAGCAAAAAAGAGTAAGGGGTGTGGGGGATTGCATGAGCTGGAGCTCTTACCCTTGTCTGCACTATTGAGTCATCACCATAACATGCCAAATTACTCAAATAAGTCTGGTCATGTTCACGTTTGGCAGTAAGGAGGAGGATACTCTGTATGACTTGCAGGAGGACGTGAAATGCCAGCGGGATTCATATAATCAACGTCTTGGTTTGTGCCAAGAAGGGTGGGTGGAGTCGTGTGCCACATGCAAGGGATTCCTAAATGTTTACTCTAATTTGCTGCCTGGTTATATTTGACTTCTGTGGGTTGGCACAGCAACCACTCTATTTAATTCTGGCTCTTATAATTGTTGGAAGAGCAGTCAGGGGCTTTTAAACTAATGTTTAAAAAACAGTTGTTTGGAGTCATTGTTTCTTTTTCTTTGGAGCAATTGTTGAGCATACTATTGTGGTTAATATGCAGGTTCCAGAGAAAGATGGGTTTAGATTTCAATTCTGGTTTTTGCTGATGGTGCCTGATTTACTTCTTCATGCTTTTGCTTTCTTTCTTATTTCCACAGTGGAGATAGTAACAGTGCCTGCTTCATGGGGATAATGGGAAGATTAAATAAGTTAATATGTATGGAGTACTTAGCACGATACCTGGAACATTAGTAAGCACTCAGTAAATGTGATTTGGCTAGAGGCACCTATAATATATTTTGAGTTGTGTGTGTGTGTAGATCTTCTTGGATGACCTGGTTTTTTAAATACTCTTCTCCAGTCAACAGAAGTCGATTCACAAAGTCTCTTCTATGCTTTGAACCTGTGAAGTCATATGACCTTAAGGATTCTGTTTCTAGCCCTGTTCAGAACTTGCTAATTGCAAAATACTTTGACCACATGCTGCTCTAAATCTGAACTAAAAGCATCATTTTACTTCTGTATTCTGTAACACCATGTTCAATATTCTGTCTCTCCTAGACTGTTACCAAAAAATTAGAATTGTGTACATTAATCACCTGGGAATCTTGTTAAGATGCAGATTCTGAAGCAGTAAATTTGGGTAGGACTTGAGATTCTGTATTTCTAACAAGCAACTAGGGATGCAAACTCTGTTGTTCCCTGGATCACACTTTGTTTTGTTTTGTTTTTATATTCGCTAACTGTATACCTGACAAAGGTCTAACATCCAGGATCTACAAGGAACTTAAATGAGCTGAAAGGAAGAAAGCAAACAGTTCTATTAAAAAGTGGGCAAACAATATGAATAGATACTTCTCAAAAGAAGGATACTTCTCAAAAGAAGGCTACACTTTGAATATTTTAGCTGCTAGACTATATCTGATGCAGAGCCCTGACCCCATTTTCCCGGGGGAGACCATAGGCACTGATGAAGTGGTACAAAACCAGTGCCCATTTTATATCTAATTGTGTGTGTGTGGCGGGGGGGTGGGTTAGGGAGAGGAAATGGAAAACCTAGGACAGCGGTTTTACAACCCCAGCTGCATATTAGAATCACTTGAGCTTTAGAAAAAGTACTCTAGAATCCACTTTGACATATTTGAACAAAATAAAAAAATCTCAAAGGAGTGTTCAAGCATTTTCAAAAACACCCTAGGTGATTGCCATGTGCAGCCAAAGATGAGTACCACTACCCCAAAATACTGGTTCTCCAACTTCAGCATGTCTCAGAATCAGCTGGAAGGCTTGTTAAAACCAAGATTGCTGGACCCCACTCCCAGAATTTCTGATTCAGCAGGTCTGCTGGGATGTCTGAGAATTTGCATTTCTAACAAGTCTTCAGGTAAAACTGAGGCCGATGCTCTGTGGACCACATTTTGAGAGTCACTGCTCTAGAATATAGAAAGTAATATATTCACTCACTCACTCATTCATTCAGCAAATGTTTGCAGAACCCTTACGGTGTGGCATGCAGCATTTTAGGTGTTGGGAATCTAACAGTGAATAAAGCATGGTCCCTAACAGCTTAGAAAAGGAGTGCATCAACCACTTTGCAGGTAGCACTGGACACACTTGGAAATACGTAAAACAGACATGGATCCCAGAATTGATATCCAGGTGGACACTTTAATGATAAGTCAGAATTAATCATGGGCTCAGTTGGGGGATAAGCACAGGCCAAGAGAGCCTATGTCAGGCAGAAGACTGTGTATTGAGGACAATCCTGACTGCATTTGGGCCCAGCAATGGAGAATGGGGTGCTGGGGAAGGAAAAAGGAAGAGTGAGGAGTGTTTGAGAGGCGTGGCTGGAAAGATAAGCAGGAGCCAGAACTCAAAGAACTCCATGTTCCATTCAAACTTCTTTATCCCATGGACAGCAAGATGCCAATGAAGGGTTTTAAGTAGAAGAGTGATAACACTCAGCATTACTTCTTGAAAATACTATTCTGGCTGCTGGGTGAGGATGGGATGAAATTGAGGTGGGGGACTGGGTAGGTAGAAGAAAGGCAAGGCTATTGTCACTTTAACATGTTTACTTGCAAATCATCTTATTGGCCTTTTCTGTAGACAACTGGATGTCACTCTGCTATCTCAGTGTGCGAGTCTGGAGTGGGCATAGAAGACTAGAATAAGAAGAATGGAGCCTTCCTATGATGGAGAGTGAAAAGAGGTGGGTGGAGCATCTCCATGAAGGATTCATGCTTGGGTCAGAATCAAAAGTGAATATAAAAATCTAGGATTTACCTGAGACTTATTTTGGGGAATTATTAGCTATTTCAATAAATATTTAGCAGTAAACTTTTTCCAATTCTGTAATCTCAAGAAGGTTATCTGAGCTTAAAAACAATTGGTCAAGGTGGGTGTACCTTGTGGCTATTGAGGAATGCAGCCACTAGAATATGGATGATATCATCTGGGCAGTTGGGCAGTGGACTGTCCTGATGCCAATCCCACCCTACGGTAAGAACTAATGCTCTTTCTGGGCCTTCTCCAAATAGAATTAAAGAGACACAGGGCTGAAGGGTAATGGAGGTCCCCTTGTCTTCCTTCCTCATCTCACAAAGAAATAAGCGTAGTGTATATATCTCCTTAAGTGTGGAAAACTATGACGATATCCAGTTTTTCTGATGTTTGTGTGGATTCATAAACTCTCAAAGCACCATATTATTTTTAAATTAGAAATTTCTGAACAGACAGAGGATTCAGAGCTCTCACAGCTAAATGCTAAGGAAATATTTATTGATGTCAGGATACTTTAAATTATGGTCTTCTCTCTCCCAAAATATTTCCCAGCCATCAAATTAGCCACTGAAGGAAATCCTTTGGTATTTCTAATGTCCGCTCTACTCCTAGAAGAATTTCAAGCTGCTTCGGAGACAGAGATGTTCTACTTTTTTCCAACAGTAGAAAGGATAGGTGCATTCATTGATTTATTGATTTATTGATACTATACATAGTTGATCTATCCATTAGCTTATTTATGATTCACAGCAATACTATAGAATAAGTCTTTATCATTCCAATTTTACCAAAGAGAAAATACCCTTTGTAGAAGGTAAGTCTGGTATTCAGGATGGCACCGCTGGTATACCAGAGCACTGGGGCCAGGTTTGTCTGATAACAAACCCTATCAGTGAGTTTAAGGAATTTAAGGTAAGGAGATCATTCTACTTGGAGAAAACTGAAACTAAATTCAACAGATATTCAACAGTTACCCCAGGCTCTTCATTGAGAGAGAAGTGAAACTTGGACTATGGTGAGCAGTTGCAACTTGCCACAAGTTCAGATCTGTTAAGGCAGGAGGACTTCCTTATGCTTTGGCTCTCACCCTTGATCTTTGGTTTAGTCACATGGAATGGAGCCTTAACAGGCAACACCCCTGTTGGGTGTCCCCTCAAAGTGGCCTGGAATGCCTCCTGAGCTTGAAAAGTCACCCTGAAGCAAAGCTGAATACAGAGGAAATAATCGTTATTCCTCTTTAAGCCTTGCATTTAAGTATAAATAGTGCAAAAGCTGTCTTTCCCTGTCAGTCTCACCTTAGAGACACACACCTTTTTGGCCTGGATTCTTCGTTCTCATCGGGCCAATGGGGTTTAAAGCATTGGTGTGCTCACCACAACACTGAGTGGTAGGTGTTTGAATAACCACAATCTTGGCAGTTTTTTATGTCTCTTGCCACTGCACCCAATCCAATGTCATTCGGCAAGTATGTATGATGCATTGTTGGATATCTCTGGAAGCCAAAACTCAGATTGATGAAAATACAACTACCTTGACTTTTGTCAGATTCCTAGTGTTTTTTGTTTTTGTTTTTGTTTTTAGTTCCTTGCTACTCAAAATGTGGCTCATGGATATGGCATTGGCATCACTTGGGAGTTTATCAGAAGCACAGAGATGCAGAATCTCAGGTTCCTCCACTACTTGATCATAACATGCATTTTAACTGCTCCCCCGCCCCAATTTAGGTACACTAAGTTTTAGAAGTCTCAAGAACGCTGTTAGGAAGTAGATCTCTCATCCTCTCCAGGATACACAGCCTAGAAGAAGAAGTCTTGGCAAGAACCTCCAAAGGCACAATTCCTTTCAGAGCTGCTTCCTGTTTGATAACTCACCAAATCTCTAAAACTGGAATGTGAAACGAGGGTTCAGCCAAGGAACTGGGTGAGAGTTAATGGATCAATCTGCTCTCCCCCCCTCAGTGCTTTTACCGCTGACTTCTGGAATGTGTTTGATGAAAAGAAAGCAACTTCTTCAGACAGAAGATACTGATGTAGCCTGCTGAGGTTAGGACTACTGGAACAATACACCAATGTTATCAGGGCCTCGTTCGCCTCCAACTCCATTCCAAAACTGACAACAGGAGGGATAAGCATTTTTTAAAGCCCTGGCTGTCAGTTGTCATTATTATAAATAGCCATATGCTCTGCTTCTCCCTGGGAGTGGTGGTGATGGGGGGGGGGTAGGCATCATTGGTTCTTGTTTGGATTAAGAGTTTCTTTTCAATAGCTTTAAAAGGGTACTGAAAAATGGAACTAGTAACAAAGTAACACTGTTGCCATTTATCTTTCCAGAAGCTTGGATATGTTGAAAATCAAAATCAGAGGAGGAAGGTCACTGATGTCTCTCCATCAACTCCACCAACCATTGGTAACTTCTTACATTAGCTGATTTTCCCAACAAACTACCACCACCCCCCATC